>NC_064647.1:57951148-58203648 GCF_023864345.2 Schistocerca serialis cubense | reverse complement strand
TATTAAAACTGATGAATTTTAACATAAAACATGCCAAATGTGAATACTGCGTAATTCTGAAGAAATGGCAGACTCAAATACAAGCAATGTAAGCAATTCTTTCATCCAGTACTGCAAAACAAAAGTGTATATAAGCGTATAAGAAAATTGAAAACTAGATCAGCAATCAATTTTTTGCTGACGCGATGATGGCGCGAATTACGTAAAACTGATAGAAAATTCAAAGTTTTTCATGAAAAATCATAATTTCCAATAGGTCTCAACCTAAATGGATGAAACTTAGAAAAAATCGTGCATTTCTGAAAACAGATGCAACTCCAGCACTTACCCTGCAACTGTACCAAACAAGCTTAATGGAATGCAAGCTTCAGATTTAATGTGTCAATCACACTTTAGGGTTGGAAAACATGGTAACTACACTAAACAAAGAAGGAAAAAAATTTTAACAATCTTGCTTTCTTCTCTACACAACACTGTTTTGCAGCATCAATCTAGTAGCAAATGCTAAATGTTAGTACTCTGAATGCAATGCAAGTATGTGTGTATTCATTTTTATAGCAACAGGAAAAAATATCAAATTTTTAAATGTTTAGGAATTTTGTTCTCATCCTTACCATAATCTATAAACTTAAACACATCAATGTCATTCCCATTTCCGAGGATAATTTTCATTTTCTGCTGATACATGATGAAACAACTTCTCATCCTCAGTGGCCACATTAATTAGGTTTTGTAATCTGGAGAGCAACTCCTGTAATAAAAAGAATAATTCATTACTGTGCAGGAGCGACGCTAAAAACACCGATTAACTTCAAAGCTGTCCTCCATTGGATGACAATCGAGCATAAAAAAAAGTTACTGAGTTGTTTTCTTCTACACACTATACTGTTATACGGCATTAATACAGAACAAATAAATACTTTAATATTACGAACGCATTACAAAAATACTGTCCATTCAAATTTTAAAATATAAATAAAGAGCAAATTTAAAGCTGACAATACCTCTTTATGTTTCAATTTAGCTTCTAGCTGTTTTATATGTTCTCTCTGGATTCTCTCACCTTCTTTAAATTTATGAAGTTGAATGTTGAGAAAATGTTTGAATGGCTGCAGAGTTTCTAATTGTGCTCTAGCGAAGGTTTCAACTGTTACTCTGTTTCTCTGGACCTGAAATTATTTTAAAAAATTAATAAAAATACATATTCTGAAAATATTAACCATGAAACCTAGATCCATCTTCACTGGCCCCTCCAAATTGACAGGTATATTCAAAGAAGTTTTGGGTTTGCAGACTGTGACCATTAACAACACTCCAGGATATTTCAGTTTGACACCTGCCAGTCATCTGTAGGTGAGTCGTTCAAGGCTGATGAAGAATTGCCCCATTACGAATTCATTAGTGTAATTCATGTGTTCTACATGGGCTTTAAGATTGTGGTGACAGAAGACCTAGTGGAACTGCTGAACTTAGTTGCTGCTCATGATGGCCATCAGTATGCTATATTGTCTCTGATTACAGCAAATTGTGGAAATGATGGGGTCCACAGTTGGTAGCCACTATCACAGTTCATCAGATTTTTTGTCATGTGAATTTCCATGGATTCTTTAGTAATGGGGTCCCAAAAACTTACTCCATTGAATGTCCGGTAAACGTACAATGAATGCTCAGCTGCAAAAGACGAATGCTTCATTGACATTCAGTGCAGAGTGTGTGTGTGTGTGTGTGTGTGTGTGTGTGTGTGTGTGTGTGTGTGTGTGTGTGTGTGTGTGTGTGTGCGCGTGTGCGCGTGTGTGGGCGCGCGCGCGCGCGCCCCTGCATCCACACGCGTGTTTTCTGACAAAGGTTTTGGTCAAAAGCTAATTGTGTAGCAGTCTTAATTGTCTCTGTCTCCAACTCAATGTGTCCTCTCTTCAGTGAGTAGCAATCTTTCCTTTTTCTTCTATAGTTGATATTCCAACCTGGAGATTTCATCATTTAATTATGAAGGTCAATTACACAAAATATGTACTAAGAGAATATAATTGAAAAATGTGAATTTGGGAAGAATGGATAATTAAAGCAATAGAAAAGAACAGAATTACTCATGAAACCGAAAACTGTGTCAAAGACAAAAGTAGTTTGTTGATCTCTGACATATAGATCACATGAACCAAACAGTCCATAAACATCTACAATTATACTCCCCAAATCATTGTGAGGTGCTTGTCGGAGGATACATCCCATTGTATCAGTTGTTAGGGCTTCCTCCCATTGCATTCACGTGGGAAAAATGATGGCTTAAATATCTCTTTATACACAGAATTGCAGTATATTCCTAGATTCACCATTTAATGTTTGTTCTAGAAACTTTCTAAGCAGGTTTTCACAGAATAGTTTGTGTATCTTCAGTTGTGCCAGTCCATTCCTTTCAGCATTTTCAGACACCACCATAAGTCAAACAACCTGGTTATGATTTGTGCTGCTTTTCTTTGTATCCGTTAATTTCCCTCATAAGTACTATTTGTTAAGGGTCCCATGCACTTGGGCAATATTCTATAATGGGTCGCACGAGTGTTTTGTATGCAAGATCCGCAATTTGCCACCTGCTTTACCAACGACTGACTGATCATTCCACTTCATATCCCTACAAATTGTTACTCCCATGTATCTGTTTGAGGTGACCGATTTCAACAGTGACTCACTGATGTTACAGTCACAGGATTTCACTCTGTGAAATGCACAATTTTACATATCCAAAAATCTAAAGCAAGTTGCCAATCTTGGCATCACTTTGAAATATTTTCAAGATCTGATTGCATATTTGCACAGCTTCTTTCAGAAGTTATTTCATTACACATGGTTGCATCACCTGTGTCAAGTCTGAGGCTCCTGTTGATGCTGTCTGAAAGGTCACTAGTATACAACATGATCAGCAAGGATCCCCAACACACTTCCCTGGGACACACCCGAAGAACTTTTACATCTGTCAGTGATCCCCATCCAAGACTTGCTGGATACTCCTTACCAAAAAAATCTATAATTCAGTCACAAATTTCATTTGATACCCCCATACAATCTTACTTTTGATAATAAGTGTAGAAATGGTACAGAGTCAAATGCTTTTCAAAATCGAGGCAAGCATGCATCTGTCTTACCACTTTGATCCAAAGCTTTCAAACAAAATAGGTCCCAAGACTATACAACAAATCAAGGTCAAGCATATTGGATGGAAGTTTTGTGGATGATTTTTACTACCCTTCTAGTTGGTAGGTGTGATATGTGCTTTCTTCCATCTACTAGACATGCTTCTCTTTGTAGTTAAAAGAGGAATTAACTCTGCTGCAAATTCAGTACAGCTATTCCATTTGGCCCTGGAGCTTTGCTCAATTTTAACAATTTCAGTTGTTTCTCAAAATCACCAACACATCTATTTCACTCACCTTTTCAGTAGAAAGAGAATTACATTGGGATAAATCTCCTGGGTGCTCCTTTTGAGAACAGAGTTAAGCATTTCTGCTTTTGCTTTGCTACCCAAAATTTCATTTCCCATCTCATCTGTGCCACAAACAGCCTTTACATATAACCAGAATTACCTTTGGATTTTGTGAAAGATCATCCAACAATATTCTGCTTAAGTAGTCACCCCAAATAAAATCTGCAAGTATTTGTGAATCACTTTAAATGACACACCGAACTATACAACTACCACAGCACTAGTTTCATTGTTGTATTACTTGGATGGTGTGATGGTTTGTTTTGGAATTTGTACACTAAAAAGCGCAGGAGTGAGTATCAAAACCATTAAATATTACCTACTGGTGTATTAAAATAGAACAGAGACTAAAAAGAATAAAAACATTTGAGAGCATGCACATACAAATTAGTTTTATAGAGTTATATAACTGTTACATAAAATTATTATTACATATATGGCAGTTTAACAAACACAGTAAATTATATTTTTATAATAGAAGGAAACATTCCACGTGGGAAAAACAAACTGTTGCCTCATCAGGAAAGAGGGAAGGAGAGGGGAAGACGAAAGGAAGTGGGTTTTAAGGGAGAGGGTAAGGAGTCATTCCAATCCCGGGAGCGGAAAGACTTACCTTAGGGGGAAAAAAGGACAGGTATACACTCGCACACACGCACATATCCATCCACACATACAGACACTTGCGAAAGCTTGAATTTTGTGTGTATGTTTGTGTTTGTTTGTGTGTCTATCGACCTGCCAGCGCTTTCGTTCGGTAAGTCACCTCATCTTTGTTTTTATATATAAATTATATTTTTAGATACATCTGGCAAACTGACAATAATAGTAATAAAAGACAACAAACCAGCTACCCTTGAGAAACTTCCTACCTCTCCACATCAGAGAAGCCTTAAAATAAACAAAAATTAAAAAAGAAAGGGCTTGTTTATTCCATTATCAGTTAGACTAGAAGTTAATATTCCCAGATATAACAATAACTTCATTATAAAAAAATGAAACATCTGTTCTCCAAATGTTCTGAAAAGGAAAGTTACTACTCACAATATAGCAGAGACGCTGAGTCGCAGATAAGCACAACAAAAAGAATGTCACACATAAAGCTTTTGGCCCATAATGCCTTCGTCAAAAATAAACAACACACACTCGCCTGCAGTCTCAGGCAACTGTAGCCACACTGCGATGGGAAGGGTGACTGGGTGGGGTAAGGAGAAGGCTGTGGCAGGGAGGGAAAAGGATGATATGATAGAGGCTGCGGACAGTGCAGTGCTGCTCGGGAGTGTGCAGGGATGAGGTGAAGAGAGGATAGGGCAGCTATGTGCAGTCATAAGGTTAGATGGAAGACCGAGGAGGGGGAGGGCAGTGGTAGCGAAAAAAAAGAGAAGTAAAAAGACTGGTTGCGATGGTGGAATGAGGCCTGTATAGTGTTGGAACAGGAACAGAGAGGCTGGATGAGTGATGTCAATAACTAACGAAGGTTGTGGCCAGGAGGGTTAGGGGAATGCAGGATATATTGCAGGGAAAGTTCCCACCTGCACAATTCAGAAAAGCTGGTGTTGGTGGGAAGGATCCATATGGCACAGGCTTTGAAACAGTCACTGAAATGAAAGATGTTATGTTTGGCAGTGTGATCAGCAACACCATTCATGAGGACAGACAGCCTGTTAGTTGTCATGCCCACGTACAATGCAACACAGTGGTTGTACCTTAGCTTGTAGACCACATGACTGGTTTCACAGGTAGTCCTGCCTTTAATGGGATAGGAGAATTTGTGTCCAGACTGGAGCAGGTGGTGGTGGTGGTGGTGGTGGTGGTGGTGGTGGTGGTGGTGGTGGGAGGATGTATGGGGCAGGTCTTGCATCTAAGTCTATTACAGGAGAATGAACCATGAGGTTGGGGTTGGGTGCAGGGGTTTTGTAGGGTTGGACAAGTAGAATGTGTAGGTTTGGTGGATGGCGGAACACCACTGCGGGAGAGGTGGGTTGGATAGTGGGCAGGACATTTCTCATTTCAGGGCATGACGAGAGAAAATCAAAACCCTAGCAGAGAACGTAATTCAGTTGCTTCAAACCTGAGTGGTACACAGTTACAAGGAGAATGCTGCTCTGTGGCCAGATGGTGGGGCTTTGGGAGGTGATGGGAGACTGGGAAGGTAAGGCACGAGAGATTTGTTTTTGTAAAAGATGAGGAAGGGGTCAGTGGATGCTTCAGTGAGGCCCTTGTATATTTCGAGAGGGACTGCTCGACATTGCAGATGTGATGACCACGGGGACTAGGCTGTAGGGGAGTGATTTTATGGTATGGAACGAGTGGCAACTGCAGAAGTGGAGGTATTGCTGGTAGTTAGTAGGTTTGATATGGACAGAGGTACTGATGAAGCTATCTTTGAGGTGGAGGTCAACATCTAGGAAGGTGGCTTGTTGGGTTGAGTAGGACCATGTGAAGCAAATGGGGACAAATTGAGGTTCTGGAGGAATGTGGATAGGATGTCCTCACCCTCGATCCAAATTGCGAAGACGTCATCAATGAATCTGAATCACGTGAAGGGTTTAGGATTGAATGTATATAGAAAGGATTCCTCTATCCTCTCGATGGCCCATGAATAGGTTAGCATAAGATGATGCCATGCGGATGTCCATAGCATTAGCACAGGTAATCATTTCAGAGGAGAAGTCCAGTAGTTGTGGGTGAGGATACAGTCGGTCATGGCAACTGGTAAGGAGCTTGTTGGTTTGGAATCCATCAAGCGTTGGGAAATGTAGTGTTCAATAGTGGCAGGCCATGAGCATTACAGATGTTAGTGTGAAGGGAGGTGCAGCAATAATGATGTGCAGGGCACTGTGTGGCAAAGGGATAGGAACTGTGGAGAGTCAGTGTAGGAAATGGCTGGTATCTTTTATATAGGAGGGTAGGTTCTGGGTAATAGGTTGAAGGTGTTGGTGTACGAGAGCAGAGATTCTCAATGGGGGCACAGTAACAGGCCACAATGGGGCTTTCTGAGTGGTAAGGTTTATGGACTTTAGGAAGCTTGTAGAATGTAGGAGTGCAGGGAATGGTAGGGGTGTGTAGAGATCTGGAATCTTGGGAGTGACTAGAGATCCCTCTGTATTACTGGAATGATGTCACTGTGGCAAGGTTTTTAGGTGGAGGTATCTGACAGCTGACCTCCTGCCAGATAATCCTTATGGTTCAAATCAACAGTTGTGGAACCTTTGTCTGCAGGTACAATTATAAGATCAGGATCAGATTTTAGAAGGTGGACTGCAGATCTTTCTGTGGATGTAAGGTTAGTTGCAGGTTGAGGGATCTGGGGAATGATAGTGAGGCAAGGTTCAAGGTTAAGAAATTCTGGAAAGTTAACAGGTGGTGATTTGGGGGCAGTGGGGGTGGATCACGGTTGGATGGAGGAGTGAACTGAATTAGGCAGGGTTCAACATTGGCCTTTGATTGAGTCTGATTGGTAGAGTTGGTGGGGAAAAAGTGTTTCCACTGATGGGACCGGGGGGAGGTTGGATGGAGAAGGGACCAAACTAGGTAGTGATCAGTCCCTGCGACCTTAGAATAACTAAAACCGATAAAATCCCACATCATGAAGATAGCCCTGAGCAGGGGCGGATATGGTCCACTGCGTGCAAGATGGCTACCAATTCTGCAGTAAAAACACCACAGCCATCTGGCAAGGAATGAAGTTCTGTGTGTCGCGGTTAGGTGTAAGCAAAACCAGAGCGACCAGCAACCATGGAGCCATCAGTATAGATCATAGAACACTTCTGAACCCTGAAAAATTCTGAGGAGACAGGAGAACTGGTGGCAAAGAGCCATTGGAGGGACAGAATCCTTTGAATCGATTGAGAGATCAAGACAGAGCTGTGACCGAGAAGAACACCATGGAGGGGTACGTGCATGAGCGGAGAAGAGTGGCGGTAAAGGCAGTTGCTGGAGCTCAGAAAAGAGCGACTGAATGCGGGCAGCCATGGTGAGCCCACATCGTGGTCACCGCTGTGGCAGGGTGATATTCATGTCTGGATAAAGGATA
Source organism: Schistocerca serialis cubense (assembly GCF_023864345.2). Classification (NCBI taxonomy): domain Eukaryota; kingdom Metazoa; phylum Arthropoda; class Insecta; order Orthoptera; family Acrididae; genus Schistocerca; species Schistocerca serialis. The sequence goes on along the minus strand of NC_064647.1, from coordinate 58,196,140 downwards.
CCATATTTAGGTGCTTTGGGGTGCAGCGAATGCGGAGCGCATTAGATATGAACTGTTGCTCGCGCGAAACTTGCAGTGGGGGAATCCCTGCCTCTGCGAGAAGGCTAAGTACGGGGCTAGTCTGGAAGGCACCAGTCACAAGTCACACCCCACAGTGGTGGATGGGATCTAATATCTGCAGTGTCGAAGATGACGCAGAACCATAGACAGGACTTCCACAGTCCAAACGAGACTGGACCAACGCTTGATACAACTGCAGGAGAACGGAGCGGTCTGCACCCTAGGACGTATTGCACAGACACCTAAGAACATTGAGATGGGACCAATACGTCCTCTTCGGCTGGCAAAGATGAGGGAGCCATGTCAACTGGGCATCGAAGACCAGACCCAAGAAGTGATGGGTGTCCACCACCTCGAGGGGCTGGCCATCAAGGAACAGTTCCGGATGAGGATGGACTGTACAGCAATGGCAGAAATGCGTGACATGTCTTGGCCGCCAAAAACTGAAAGCCATGGGGAAGAGCCCTGAGCGCGCCCGACAGATTGCTCCTGTAGACAGTGTTCTGCAGCGCCCATTACGGAGGAGGCGAGGTAGATACAAAAATCGTCAGCATACAAAGAGGGGGACACTGTTGGCCCAACAGCTGTCACCAGACCATTAAAGGCTATGAGAAAGGGAAGAACGCTCAGCACAGAACCCTGTGGAACCCCATTTTCTTGCCGATGGGGTGAGCTGTAGGAGGAGCCAACTTGGACTCAAAAAGAGCAACAAGAAAGGGAGTTACGGATAAAAACGGGCAGAGCACCACGAAGGTCTCATACATGAAGGGTGGTGAGGATGTGGTGGCGCCAGGTGGTGTCATAGGCTTTACGCAGATCAAAGAAGCCTGCAAGGATGTGTTGCCGATGGGCAAATGCCAACTGGATAGCAGACTCCAGGTGGACCAAGCTATCCACCGTAGAACGGCCACAGCGAAAACCACTTTGAGTCGAGACAAAAGGTCGTGCGATTCAAGGATCCAAATCAGCCAACTCCATGAGTTCAAGGAGCTTGCAGAGGGTGGTAGTAAGGCTAATTGGATCGTAGCTATCCAACTGAAGAGGCAGCTTCCCTGGCTTCAACACCAGAACAACAATGCTTTCCTGCCACTGGGTAGGAGAGACTCCCTCACTCCACACACGGTCGAAGAGGGTCAGTATATGATGGTGGCCAGCCACTGATAAGTGTTGGAGCATTTGGTTATGTATCCAATCCGGTCCAGGAGCTGTGTCAGGACAAAGGGCGAGGGCGCTGGCAAATTCCCATTCACTGAATGGGGCATTATATGGCTCCGAGCAGCGAGAAACAAAAGACAAATGCAGTTGTTCTGAACACTCTTTCAGGAGAAGGAATGTAGACGGATACTGAGCCAATGCCGAACCTTGAGCAAAGTGTAGAGCGAAATTTTCTGCTACAAAGTCTGGATTGGTAAGGACAACACCATGCACAGAAATTCCAGCAACCCCGGTGGGAGGATGTGGTCAAAAATTCGCCCGAGTTTCACCCAGGCTTGTGAAGAGGGGGTGTGGGGCCCAATGGCAGCTACACAACGTTCCCAGCAAATCCGTTACTTAAATTTGATTAGGTAGCAGTAGAAGGGTGCTGCTTGAAGTGTTGAAGAGCACGGTGGCGGTCTTTTATGGCTGCAGCAATTTCTGGAGTCCACCAAGGGACCATCATCAGCGGGGGGAACCTGAAGAAGAAGGGATTGCTGAAACAGCTGCTGAAAGGATGGCGGCAGTTAAAGCCTGAGTAGATTCATCAATACTGTCGTGTGGCAATACGGGGGGGATGGGAGCAGAGGAGAAGGCACCTCAATCAGCCTTAGATACGGCCCACCTGGGAGGGTGATGGAGCGAGAGGCACTGAACGAAGGTCAAAACAATCGGGTAATGGTCGCTGTCACATAAGTCACCGTGGACACCCCACTGAATGGAGGGAAGAAGGCTGGGACTGCAGATGGAGAGGTCAATGGTTGAGAAAGTGCCATGTGCCACACGAAAGTGTGTGGGAGCGTCTGTGTTTAGTAAACAGAGGTCAAGCGCTGCCAGAACAGCTTCGATTGTCCTGCCCTGGGAAGCAGCCACATGACTACCCAAAGACAGTTGTGGGCATTAAAGTCCCCTAATAACAGGAAGGGAGTTGTTGAAGGGTGGTGAGGGCATGGGATGTGGGCGGCCTGTCAGGTGGGAGGCAGAGATTGTTATTGTTGTGGTCTTCAGTCCTGAGACTGGTTTGATGCAGCTCTCCACGCTACTCTATCCTGTGCAAGCTTCTTCATCTCCCAGTACCTACTGCAGCCTACATCCTTCTGAATCTGCTTAGTGTATTCATCTCTTGGTCTCCCTCTACGATTTTTACCCTCCACACACCCCTCCAATGCTAAATTTGTGATCCTTTGATGCCTCAGAACATGTCCTACCAACCGGTCCCTTATTCTCGTCAAGTTGTGCCACAAACTCCTCTTCTCCCCAATTCTATTCAGTACCTCCTCATTAGTTACGTGATCTACCCATCTAATCTTCAGCATTCTTCTGTAGCACCACATCTATTCTCTTCCTGTCCAAACTATTTATCGTCCATGTTTCACTTCCATACATGGCTACACTCCATACAAATACTTTCAGAAACGACTTCCTGACACTTAAATCTATACTCGATGTTAACAAATTTTTCTTCTTCAGAGACGCTTTCCTTGCCATTGCCAATCTACATTTTATATCCTCTCTACTTCGACCATCATCAGTTATTTTGCTCCCCAAATAGCAAACCACCTTTACTACTTTCCAAGCGTCTCATTTCCTAGTCTAATTCCCTCAGCATCACCCAATTTAATTTGACTGCATTCCATTATCCTCGTTTTGCTTTTGTTGATGTTCATCTTATATCCTCCTTCCAAGACACTGTCCATTCCGTTCAACTGCTCTTCCAAGTCCTTTGCTGTCTCTGACAGAATTACAATGTCATCGGCGAACCTTAAAGTTTTTATTTCTTCTCCATGGATTTTAAGGCCTACTCCAAACTTTTCTTTTGTTTCCTTTACTGCTTGCTCAATATACAGATAGAATAGCACCAGGGAAAGGCTACAATGCTGTCTCACTCCCTTCCCAACCACTGCTTCCCTTCCATGCCCCTCAACTCTTAACTGCCATCTGCTTTCTGTACAAATTATAAATAGCCTTTTGCTCCCTATATTTTACCCCTGCCACCTTCAAAATTTGTAAGAGAGTATTCCAGTCAACATTGTCAAAAGCTTTCTCTAAGTCTACACATGCTAGGAACATAGGTTTGCCTTTCCTTAATCTAGCTTCTAAGATAAGTCGTAGGGTCAGTATTGCCCCACGTGTTCCAACATTTCTACGGAATCCAAATTGATCTTCCCTGAGGTCTGCTTCTAGCAGTTTTTCCATTCGTCTGTAAAGAAAACACGTTAGTATTTTGCAGCAGTGACTTATTAAACATCGTTCGGCAATTTTCACATCTGTCAACACCTGCTTTCTTTGGGATTGGAATTATTATATTCTTCTTGAAGTCTGAGGGAATTTCGCCTGTCTCATACATCTTGCTCACCAGATGGTAGAGTTTTATGAGGACTGGCTCTCCCAAGGCTCTCAGTAGTTCTAATGGAATGTTGTCTACTCCCGGGGCCTTGTTTCGACTTAGGCCTTTCAGTGCTCTGTCAAACTCTTCATGCAGTATCACATCTCCCATTTCATCTACATCTACATCCTCTTCCATTTCCCTAATGTTGTCCTCAAGAACATCGCCCCTGTATTGACCCTCTATATACTCCTTCCACCTTTCTGCTTTCCCTTCTTTGCTTAGAACTGGGTTTCCATCTGAGCTCTTGATATTCATGCAAGTGGTTGTCTTTTCTCCAAAGGTCTCTTTAATTTTTCTGTAGGCTGTATCTATCTTACCCCTAATGAGGTAAGCCTCTACATCCTTACATTTGTCCTCTAGCCATCCCTGCTTAGCCATTTTGCACTTCCTGTCGATCTCATTTTTGAGACGTTTGTGTTCCTTTTTACCTGCTTCATTTACTGCATTTTTATATTTTCTCCTTTCATCAATTAAATTCAATATTTCTTCTGTTACCCAAGGATTTCTACTAGCCCTCATCTTTTGACCTACTTGATCCTCTGCTGCCTTCACTACTTCATCCCTCAAAGCTACCCATTCTTCTTCTACTGTAATTCTTTCCCCCATTCCTGCCATTTGTTCCCTTACGCTCTACCTGAAACTCTGTACAACCACTGGTTCATTCAGTTTATCCAGGTCCCATCTCCTTAAATTCCCACCTTTCTGCAGTTTCTTCAGTTTTAATCTACAGTTCATAACCAATAGACTGTGGTCAGAGTCCACATCTGCCCCTGGAAATGTCTTAAAATTTAAAACCTGGTTCCTAAATCTCTGTCTTACCATTATATAATCTATCTGAAAACTTCTATTATCTCCAGGGTTCTTCCATGTATACAACCTTCCTTCATCATTCTTGAACCAAGTGTTAGAATTTTGCACAGAGCTTAATTTAATCATAGCTACCAGGCAGCTTCCTCTTTCATTTCTTAGCCTAATCCATATTCAACTACTACGTTTCCTTCTCTTCCTTTTCCTACTCTTTAATTCCAGTCACCCATGACAATTAAATTTTCGTCTCCCTTCACTACCTGAATAATTTCTTTTATCTCATCATACATTTCATCAATTTCTTCATCATCTGCAGAGCTAGTTGGCATATAAACTTGTACTACTGTAGTAGGCATGGGCTTCGTATCTATCTTGGCCACAATAATGCGTTCACTATGCTGTTTGTAGTAGCTTACCCGCACTACTATTTTTTTATTCATTATTAAACCTACTCCTGCATTACCCCTATTTGATTTTGTATTTATAACCCTGTATTCACCTGACCAAAAGTCTTGTTCCTCCTGCCACCGAACTTCACAAATTCCCACTATATCTAACTTTAACCTATCCATTTCCCTTTTTAAATTTTCTAACCTACCTGCCCGATTAAGGGATCTAACATTCCACACTCCGATCCGTAGAACACCAGTTTTCTTTCTCCTGATAACAACGTCCTCCTGAGTAGTCTCCGCCCGGAGATCTGAATGGGGGACTATTTTACCTCTGTAATATTTTACCCAAGAGGATGCCATCATCATTTAATCATACAGTGAGGCTACATGCAGCAGGCAGAGATTACAGACTGTGACTGGAGTGGTCAGATGGCCCCTGACAGCAATAGCTTCCAGAGTGGTATGGAGGGGAACCCGTTTACTAACAATGTCCTTGCAGACCAAGGTGCAAACACCACCAGAAGCCCACAAGGGGCCAATTCGGTTCCGACAGAAAGCGTGGCACCCACAAAGGGTGGGTGAGTAAGAACTGACAAAATGGGTCTCCTGGAGCACAATACAAGCGGCAGAGTAGAAGGAAAGAAGGGGCTGCAACTCTGGAAGGTGACGCAAATAACCATTACAATTCCACTGGAGGTTTCTCAAGTCGGAGTCCAAACTGGAAGCAAATGGACTGGAGTCGGTCACGCCACCTAGTTGCTATCCGTCACCGATAAGGATGGGGTAATATCCATATAGGTGGGGTCAGACACTGTTGGTTCATTGACTGTAGGAGGGGAAGGGTGCACCTCAGGGGGTACCAGACGGGCCTTGCCCTTGTCACTGTGTTTCTGCTTCTTCTCTTGGGAAGGAAGAGAAGGGTAGACTTCAGTGAGGGCCGGCACGGAATTACACCGCGCAATATTGACGCCCACCAGCTGCGGATCACACTGCCGATGTGGAGCAGTAGATCACCTTTCAGGGGGGTGCCGGGAAGAGGAGTCCCGGGAGTGAGCTCCAGTGCCGGTGGCCGCCAAAGGAGGGGAGCACTTCTCCGGCAGGGGAGGGGGAGCAGCACCTGAAGGGGTGGGTATGGGTACTGAGGGGGAGTGGGAGAGGAGGGGTAGGAGTAGGAGGGTGAAGGCGTGGGGTGAAAGGGGGTGGGGGCTGGGAAGAGGAGGGGGGGTAGGAGGGGGAATGGATGTAATTGAAGCAAAACTAGAAGTCATAGACACGGGATGGAGCCGGTCATATTTTTGACAAGCTTCAGTGTAGGGGAGCCGATCTACGGTTTTGTACTCTTGAATCCTTCTTTCTTTCTTTCTTTCACAAACACCAGGCAAGTAGGCGAGTGTGGAGAATGCTGTTTATTACACTTAACACAAATCGGAGGGGAAACACAGGCTTTCCCCTATGGATGGGGCGCCCACAGTCACCACAGAGGTGATCAGTGGTGCAGTGGGAAGATGTGTCCAAATCATAAGCATTTAAAGCACCTCATCGGTGGTGGAATATAAGGTTTTACATCACACCGATACACCATTACCTTGACCTTCTCTGGGAGGACACCCCCCTTGAATGCCAGGATAAAGGCGCCCGTAGCGATGCGATTACTTGGAGGGCCTCGTTGAACATGGCAGATAAAACGAACCCCCTCGCAGCTCAAGGTTAGCACGGAGCTCCTCGTCAGTTTGCAGAAGAAGATCTCGGTGGAAAATAATGCCCTGTACTGAGTTCAAAGATTGGTGGGGCGTGATGGAGACTGGGGCGTCACTGAGATGGTCACAAGCACGCAGGGTGTCAGATTGGGCAGCAGAAGATGTCTTGATGAGTTAAGCATGGGACCTCATTTTATTCATCTACTCATCGATTCAACTTCGCCATACTTATCTTCAATCGTCTCCACAAAAAACAAAGGCTTAGTCGTGGCAGAACTACCGCCATCCGTCCTGGTACAAACCAAGTACTGAGGGAAAGGTTTCAACCCAAGCCAGCAAGCTTGACCCTCCTCCCAGGGGGTGGCCAGAGAGGGGAAGGCCGAACGATCAGAAGGAGTGTTACATCTGCTACCACTTTTAGAATCTGATACAGAATGTCCAGGATGGTGAAGCTTTTGTCGCTTCATGTTCAACGCGTCCGCCCTAGTACCACCCTCTCCGATCAGGGGTTCACCCGTGGGCATCACCCAGCAACAGCAAGAGCCGTCTGGCACGGCGGCCATTGCCGGGAGTTCTGGTGCCCCAAAACGATGAGCTTCGACTCCTGGGCATACACGAGGCATTAACATCTCAGGTACTAGTAGTGCGAGACCTGTGGTTTCAGGGGGCTCAGCCAAGTGGGTACTTAACAGTCCCACCTCATGGACTGTCTACCGTGCTGGTGATCTAGCAGGAGGGGGACCAGGGTGCAAAGGGAAAGGGGAGGGGAGAGGGAGAGGAACCTGCCCCAAATGGCACACACTGAACGGAAAATTTTGGAAATGGAGGTCAAACCCTGAGGGGACCAAAAACACCGAAGAGGAGATGGAAACAGCAAAGTAAACAATAGCACAAACCAAAACAAAGCCAGGAGGATAGCCAGGTCGACATAAAGAAGTCCACTAAGAGGGAAATGAGCGGGCAGGGACAAAGGAGTAAGGATAGGGAGGGAGAGGAACAGGGATGCTAATGCAGCCTGGGAAGGAAAGGAAAAGAAAAGAGACTGCAATAGCTCGTGGCCCCGTCTGCGCCACACACATACTCACAAAAGGACTGTGGGCCCCCTGGTGGGCTGGGGGAAGAGAAGGTCTTTAACAAGTCCTGCATTACTGAATTTGAGAGTGGGGCAAAAGGTGAGGCCTTTGGAAAGAACTGAGGAAAGGTTCTTTATAGTGTGTCAGGTCTGTTTAGGTTCTGGATTCAGCGTGATGGTGGGAGGGAGCTTTGGAGGGTGGGGTGAATGTAGTAGACAGGGTTTGTCAGCTATGAGGGGACATGGAAGAGGTGGTGTAGAGGTGGTGGCCAGTGGTATTCCAAGGCAGGAGTAGGAAGTGAGCAGGGTGGAGAACTTTTTGAGGTCCCATTTTGCATGTTGCTCTAGGTCCTAGAGGGCAAAAGTTTCAATGTGTGTTATGGGTTCCAGGATTATTGGATTGCATACCAAGAGAGCTTTACAGATGGAGAGAAGGTTCTGCAAGGAAGTTTTGCAGGATTATGTTGGAGAGGGCTAATGATGGGCAGAAAAAGGTGGAGGTCATTGTGGAAGGAGGTGTTGCAGCTGGAGATGGGTAAGTTGATGGTAAGGACATTTGGGGGTTTCCATCAGCCAAGAAACAACACAGGAACAGTATGGGGACTGGGTTCTTGCTAGGGGTAAGAAAACTTTTCTGTATTGAAACAGATGTACAGATCAAGCAACCATGGTGGTGGAAAAATGCGAAAAATTATGCAAATAATGTATAATGATACCTGAAAAGATTCGCAAAAGTACACCCAAATATGTGGGAAAAAAGTCACGACAAGGATGGAACGGAAGCAAAAGGGAGAAGCAAGACAAAATCAGAGCGAGTTGACAACAGCGAAAACTCACTAAAGTTGGCGTTAAGTCACAATGAGCTCAAAGAAAAGATATAAATAATATACGAGGTGCATTCAAGTTCTAAGGCCTCCGATTTTTTTCTAATTAACTACTCACCCGAAATCGATGAAACTGGCGTTACTTCTCGACGTAATCGCCCTGCAGACGTACACATTTTTCACAACGCTGACGCCATGATTCCATGGCAGCGGCGAAGGCTTCTTTAGGAGTCTGTTTTGACCACTGGAAAATCGCTGAGGCAATAGCAGCACGGCTGGTGAATGTGCGGCCACGGAGAGTGTCTTTCATTGTTGGAAAAAGCCATAAGTCACTAGGAGCCAGGTCAGGTGAGTAGGGAGCATGAGGAAGTTGTTATCACGAAGAAACTGTTGCGTAATGTTAGCTCTATGTGCGGGTGCGTTGTCTTGGTGAAACAGCACACGCGCAGCCCTTCCCGGACGTTTTTGTTGCAGTGCAGGAAGGAAGGAATTTGTTCTTCAAAACATTTTTGTAGGATGCACCTGTTATCGTAGTGCCATTTGGAACGCAATGGGTAAGGATTACACCATCGCTGTCCCAGAACATGGACTCCATAATTTTTTTGAGCACTGGCGGTTACCCGAAATTTTTTTGGTGGCGGTGAATCTGTGTGCTTCCATTGAGCTGACTGGCGCTTTGTTTCTGGATTGAAAAATGGCATCCACGTCTCATTCATTGTCACAAGCGACAAAAAGAAAGTCCCATTCATGCTGTCGTTGCGCGTCAACATTGCTTGGCAACATGGCACACGGACAGCCATGTGGTCGTCCGTCAGCATTCGTGGCACCCACCTGGATGACACTTCTCGCATTTTCAGGTCGTCATGCACGATTGTGTGCACAGAACCCACAGAAATGCCAACTCTGGAGGCGATCTGTTCAACAGTCATTCGGCGATCCCCCAAAACAATTCTCTCCACTTTCTCGATCATGTCGTCAGACCGGCTTGTGCGAGCCCGAGGTTGTTTCGGTTTGTTGTCACACGATGTTCTGCCTTCATTAAACTGTCGCACCCACAAACGCACTTTCGACACATCCATAACTCCATCACCACATGTCTCCTTCAACTGTCGATGAATTTCAATTGGTTTCACACCACGCAAATTCAGAAAACGAATGATTGCACGCTGTTCAAGTAAGGAAAACGTCGCCATTTTCAGTATTTATAACAGTTCTCATTCTCGCCGCTGGCGGTAAAATTCCATCGGCCGTACAGTGCTGCCATCTCTGGGACGTATCAACAATGAGCGCGGCCTCATTTTAAAACAATGCGCATGTTTCTATCTCTTTCCAGTCCGGAGAAAAAAAAAATCGGAGGCCTTAGAACTTGAATGCACCTCATATGGTATCGGTGGGAGTAATGCAGGACATAAAATGCAGCACCAACAATCAGCGTGGTCTTGCAGCCGTCTGTTTTGCACAGCTGAGACAGTTGATACTGTGTGGCTCTTATGTAGAGCATGCAGTACAGTGTGTAAGGTGACAAGAAAAACACAGGAAATAAGAGAAAGAAGCATGTACATTGACTGAAGTGACGCATTAGAACGTAGTGACAAAGGAAACAGCACTGGGTTAGGATTGAAGGATAGTCATTAGGCAAAAATGAAACAATGGAAAATCCAGGATGGAACATAACAATATTATGAAAAGCAAAGTTGCTACTCAAAATATAGCAGAGATACTGATTCGCAGATAGGCACAACAAAACACCTGTTACTAACACACACACACACACACACACACACACACACACACACACACACACACACACACGACCTCAATCTCGGGCAACCGAAACCACTGCAAGCAGCAGCACCAGCGCATGATGAGAGTGGTGACTTGGTAGTGGTAAGGTGGAGGCTGGGGCCGGGAGGGGGGGGGGGGGGGATGGATGGATAGTAGGGCAGGTGTGGTGGACTGTGCAGTACTGCTGGAGAGTGTGCAGGGACAATGTGAAGAGGGGATAGGGTAACTGGGTGCAGTTAGACAGAGCAGGGGACAGGTGGGGTGGAGGAGTTCCAAATGCCTGACGGATTTCAAACCAACAACCAACCTCCTCCTTAGTCGCCATGACAACTATATCCTCACCCAACAATTACTTCTCCTTTGAAGGCATTACGTACAAACAAATCTGAGGTACGGATATTGGCACCTGCACTGCACCACACTATGCCAACCTATTCATGGGCCATCTAGAGGTATCCTTTCTATACACCCTTAATCCTAAACCCCACACCTGGTTCAGATTCATTGATGGCCTCTTTGCTACCTGGATCGAGGGTGAGGGTACCCTCACCACATCCCTCCAGAACCTCAACAACTTGTCTCCATTTGCTTCACCTGGCCCTACTCAAGCCAACAAGCCACTTACCTAGATGTTGACCTCCACCTCGAAGATGGCTCCCTCAGTACCTCTGTGCATATCAAACCTAATAACCACCAGCAATACCTCCACTTCAACAGCTGCCACTTGTTACACACCAAGAAATCCCTTCCATACAGCCTAGCAACCTGTGATCGTCGCATCTTAGTGACAAGTGGTCCCTCTAGAAACGTACTGAGGGTCTCATTTAAGTCTTCACAGACTAATTATCCTCCCAACCTTGTACAAAAACAAATCTCCTGTGCCTTACCTTTCCAGTCTCCTACCACCTCCGTAAGTCCCACCGTCTGGCCACTGGGCAGCATTCCCCTCTTAAGTGAGTACCACCAAGGACTGAAGCAACTGAATTACATTCTCCGCCAGGATTTCACTTACCTCTCGTCGTACCCTGAAATGAAAAACGTCATGCCAACTATCCTTCCCACCCGCCCCACAACGGTATTCTGCCATTCACCGAACCTACACAATGTACTTGCCCATTTTTATACAATCCCTTACCTCATGACTCATACCCATGTAAGAGACCTAGATGCAAGACCTGTACCATACATCCTCCAACCACCACCTACTCCAGTTTAGTCACAAACTCACCTATCCCATTAAAGGCAGGGCTACCTGTGAAACCAATCATGTGGTCTACAAGCTAAGGTACAACCTCTGTGTTGCATTGTATGTGGGCATGGCAACCAACAGGCTGCCTGTCCCCATGAATGGCCACTGACAAACTGTGGCCAAGAAATAAGTGGACCACCCGGTTGCTGATCAAGCTGCCAAACACGACACCCTTCACTTCAATGACTGCTTCACAGCTCCTGACATATGGATCCTTCCCACCAACACCAGCTTTTCTGAATTGCACATGCAGAAACTTTTCCTGCAGTATATCCTACGTTCCCCTAACCCTCCTGGCCACAACCTTCGTCAGTCAATCAGTCATTGTTCTCACCCATTCAGCCTCCCTGTTCCCATTCCAGCACTATACAGCCCTCATTCCACCATTGCACGCAGCCTTTTTACTTCTCTCCTTTTCTTCCACGCCCGCCCTCCTCACCTCTTCCCTGCCCTCCATCTAACCTTTCAACTGCACACAGCTGTCCTATCCTCTCACCACCTCATGCCTGCACACTCCCCAGCAGCACTGCACTGTCTGCAAACCCTGCCCTATGATCCATCCCCCTCCCAGCTCCAGCCTCCTCCTTAACCACAGCCATGCTTTTTGTAATATTGTTACATTCCATCCTGGGTTTTCCATTGGTTGATTGTTGTCATGATCATGCATCACCTAGCAGTGATCCCAGCAAAATTCCTCTCCTGTGTCACTGTCACACCTACAATAACTGCTGAGAGGTATTACGTTAATGTGAGGTCCATTATTGTGAGTTTTCAGAAAAACAATGATATAGAAACACTTTTTGGTACAAATGATTTTATTGTTTCCACAAACATGAACCCTTAAAAAAATTACACTCTTTTGCATGTACTACTCTGAAAATATTTTTCCTCTCTGACATTGGTGTCTCTAAAACATGGTTTTGGAAGTATTCATGGAGAGACAAAAATCATTGTCCATGCATTTGTCTTTTTCTCCACTTATTTTGTCAATAACTCTTAGAAATATAATTGTTTTCCAATCCTTTAAATGAATGATTGAGACATGTGAGATGTAACTAAACAAAGGATCAATTGTGTGCTTCCAGGCATTCACTCTAGTTTTTTCCAATCTACGCATAAAATTTCTATGACTTATTCACTCCTAGTCTTTGAGTGCTGCGACTTATGCTGTTATGAGTACTTTTCGCCAACTGTGCTCAATTACTGTTGGTTTCTTGTCACTAAGTATTGCTGATAGCGATGTTTTTCAGAGCCTGCTGTGGATGTGGTAGTAGAAAAGATCTTAAAAATGAATTTCGGATGCAAAATCCTGTTTTTAGTGTTTCTGACATCTTTATTTCAATGTGTTCCTTAATTGTGCTGACCCAGAAACTTGGTATTTGCTTTGAGATGCAAGACTCATTGTACAAGAGTTTGAACTTTCATAGTAGCTACTATTTATTTACAATGTATACAAAATACATACAAGTTTCAAAGTTTTACTGCCCTTAAAAATAGAGAACAGCATTGTGCATGACCTGTTGCCAGTGACATGGAAGCTGTAGGATACCCTTAGCAGCATTACTTGTGTGCATAGTTCGAGTGGAGTGGTCTATTGCCCAACAAATCTCTTCGACAGTTCTGAAGTGAATGTCATTAAGAGCTTTTTTGAGCTTAGCAATCAAGTAGATGTCACATGAGCTAATTCCAGGGAGTGTCATAGGTGGTAAAGCACTTCGCAGCCTCATTTGACTGAGCAAATCAGTCACAACTTCCAACATATGTGCCTGTGCATTATCCTGCATGATGATAGAGAGGTCCTGCAGAAAGTGTCACTGATTCTTTCTCTAAGCTGGTCACAGGTTGTGTTAAAAACAGGAACAGCTTACACAAAAAATAGGCATCACTTTGTCAAGACTTGCCAATCATTTTGCAGGACAATGCTTGGGCACATATGATGCAAGTTATGACTAATTTGTTCATTTGTTGGGGCTGAGAAGTGCTGTGCTAACCACCACACTCCCTGGACTTAAGCTCCCGTGATTTCAATTCTGTTCCTAAATTACAGGAAGCACTTCAAAGCATTTGCTTCAGCACTGTTAAGGAGATTCATTGGACAATAGACCGCTCTACTCAAACAATCAATAAACTAACACAGCTAAGGGTATCCTACAACTTCCAGATCACTGGCAATGGTTTATACACGATGATGGTAACTACTCTGAGAGACAGTAAAATTTTGAAACATTCATCTACTTTGTTTACAGTGTAAATAAATAGTTGCCACTATGAAGAATCCGACTCTCATATTTCATTTCAAATTAATTTCGAGGATGCATTCAGCAACAGTTGATTTGCTTGGTTGTTCTAGCCAGGTGCATTCCTGTTCTAATGGTCTGTCCCAGTAAAATATGCCATATTCACATGGAGTGCCGTACACACCCAGCACTTCGAGATATAGATCGTGTGTAATGTTACGAAGGAGACTTTTTATCTTTGTTGACAGAAGTGAAGTACACTGGATGCCACATTTCTGTAGGAGTCTCCCTATCATTCTCAATATTGTGCCAGCACAAGGTAGACACACAGGTTTTACTTCTCAGTCTGAGTCTCAACGCCTTTCTAGGTGTTCCTGATTTTGACTCCAAAGCTCACTCAATTTCACAATCAGAGTTCACATTCCTACGGAACGTCATTTGTAGGTGGTTTAATTTTTCAATGAGACTCTCCTTGTCAAAGTATTTTAGCTCTATGGATCAGAGTATTTTGCACCAAATTTCTTTTTCACAGAGGGTGATGGCTCGAGTTGTGCACCTAGCAAGTGGATAAAGAATGGGAAAGAACCACCACAGTTTAATAACGAAATCCGGAAGATGCTGAGGAAGCGGAGGCTGTTGCACTCACTGTTCAAAAGAGAATGCACAAATAATGACAAAGGTTAGTAGAGCTTAGTGTGTCTGTGGAAACAGGTATGCGCGAAGCATGCAACTACCACCCTCATACCTTAGCAGAAGATATAGCAGATAACACGAGAAAATTCTGGTCGTGTAGAATTGCTAGCTAAACAGGTCTAAGGCTTCCATTCAGTCCCTCACTGGCCAGTCTGGTGTGGCTGTTGAAGATAACAACACAAAAGCCATAGTTTTAAATTTAACGTTCAAGAAATCGTTTGTACCGTTCGTATACTGTCATTTGACTATAGGAAAACTCTCGCATTAATGCCACAGCATAGCTAGCATGGAGGAACAATTGAAAGACGTGAAAGCAAATAAACCACCTGGTTTGGATGGAATCCCAATTCAGTTATATATAGGAGTACTATACAGCATTGGCCCCTCACCTATCTTGCATTCATTGTGAATTTATTCCCCAGCACCAAGTTTTAAGTGATTGGAAAAAAGTGCAGGTGACTCCTGTATATAACAAAGATAAAAGGAGGAACAGCATAATTACAGACTAATATCCCTAACTTCCGTCTGCTGCAGAATCCTTGAACATGTTCTCAATTCGAACATAATAACTTTCTTGAGACAGAGACATTATGTCCACAAACCAGCACGGTTGTAGAAAGCATCACTCATGCTAAACTCTGCTTGTCCTTTTCTCACGATATACTGAGAACTATGGATGAAGGGCAACAGGCTGACTCCACATTTCCAGATTTCCGAAGAGCATTATACATGGTATCCCACTGCAGACTGTTAACGAAGGTACATAAATATGGCATAGGCTCCCATATATGGGACTGGCTCGAAAACTACTTAAGTAATAGAATCCAGTATGTTATCCTCGACGGTGAGTGTTCACCAGAGACAAGGGTGCCGCACGTAGTATGATAGGACCACTACTGTCCTCTACATACATTTATGATTTGTTGGACTGGGTGAGCAACATTCTGTGGTTGTTTGCTGATGATGCTGTGATGTATGGTAAGGTGTCGAGGCTGAGTGACTGTACGAAGATACAACTTAGACAAAATTTCTAATTGGTGCGATGATTGGCAGCTAGCTCTGAATGTGGAGAAACTTAAGTTGATGCGAATGCGTATGAAGAACAAACCTTACAGGTTTCGTACCCACCACCACCACCAGCCAAACCTGTAGTGGTTGGATACAGTATTAGTAGAGTCCTGCTCGACAGTCAAGTTGTTTAAATATCTGGACATATCTGGGTGTAACATTCCAAAACAATATGAAATGGAAAAAGACGTGTGATAACTGTGGTGGGAAAGACAAATGGTCGAATTGGGTTTATTGGGAGAATTTTAGGAAAGTGTGGTTCACATGTAAAGGAGACTGCATATAGGATTCTGATGTAACCCATTCTCGCTCAGGTATTTGGAATCCGTACCAGATCGAAGTGAAGGAAACATCAACACAATACAGAGGTGGGCCATTAGAATTGTTACCAGCAGGTTTGAACAACATGTAAGTGTCATATGGAGATGTTTCTGGAAATCAAATGAGAAACCCTGGAGCGAAGGCGATGTTCTTTTCGAGGAACACTACTAAGAAAATTTAGAGAACCAGCATTTGAAGCTTACTGCTGAATGATTCTACTGCTGGCAACACACATTGCACATAAGGACCAAGAAGATAAGATATCAGAAATTACGGTTCATAGGGAGGCATATTGACAGTCGTTTATGGTGGATTTGGGAGGAAGGAACCAAACAGCGAGGTCATCAGTCCCATAAGATTAGGTAAGGCTGGGGATGGTAGTCCGCCGTGCCCTTTGAAAGGAACCACACCGGAATTTGCCTGGAGCGGTTTAGGGAAATCACAGAAAAACTAAATCAGGATGAAACTTCCTGACAGATTAAAACTGCGTGCCCGACCGAGACTCGAACTCGGGACCTTGCCTTTCGTGGGCAAGTGCTCTACCATCTGAGCTACCAAAGCATGACTCACGCCCGGTCTCACAGATGGTAGAGCACTTGCCCGCAAAAGGCGAGGTCCCGAGTTCGAGTCTCGGTCGGGCACCCAGTTTTAATCTGCCAGGAAGTTTCATATCAGCGCACACTCCGCTGCAGAGTGAAAATCTCATTCTGTAAATCAGGATGGCTGGACGTGGGTTTGAACCTGGTCCTCCTGAACGCCAGCACAGTGTGCTCAACAATGCACCACCTCACATGGTCAGTCATTTTTCCATCACTATTTGCGAGGGAACGAAGGAGGATATGACTAGTAGTTCCCTCCGCCACGCACTTTGATGTAGGTATAGAAGGCATTTGTGTGTGTGTGTGTGTGTGTGTGTGTGTGTGTGTGTGTGTGTGTTCCCATTTTAACTAACATGTTCAGGTTTTATATTACAATGGATAATAGTTTATATGTTCAAGAAACTCTTCTAGTTTTTTTTTTGTTACAAGCAGACACACCACAAATGTGTCATCTACGTACCAATAGAAGCTTGATAGTCTGAACTTTGTGCCTTTGCTTCGGAGTGTTCCGCACGCATAGGTTCATCAAGACATACAATAATGTACTACGTATCACCATGTGATTGGTTTATTCACATTTTCTAATGGGAACTAAGTTGACTTCAAAAGTATCTAGACTGAGTCGGGGTACAAGATGAGCAGAGTTGCAAATGTGGTGTTTGTATTTTCTCACATTTCTGCTGACAATGTGTTTCAGGTATTTTGCCAGCTGCTGTGCAGTTGTGCCAATATTACTATCAGCCCTGAGGAACAGCTTTCTCGTGTACCTTAGGAAGGCCATATAGCCATGGTGACACACCTGCTTGTATTCTAAGAGATTTAGGGCTGATTGTAAAAACATGACTGACAGATGATAAATTCTGACCTCATTTCAGAAATTTAAATTTGTTCAACAATCTACTCTATTGTGTAACAAACTTAATCCACTGAACAAGGTTCACTGTTTATCTATAATTGTACATTGTAGATACATAGAATGTATTATCAAAGGTGCTGAACTGTAGATATGAAGGAAAGTAAGCAGAAACATGTGTGATGTGTAAAAATCGTAGAGGGAGACCATGGGATGAAAACACTAAACAGATTCAGAAGAATGTAGGTTGCAGTAGGTACTGGGAGATGATGAAGCTTGCACAGGATAGAGTAGCATGGAGAGCTGCATCAAACCAGTCTCTGAATTGAAGATCGCAACAACAATAACAACAATGACATTGGAAATTTTCATCCTGAAGTTATATGCAGTACTTCGTGTACGTTTCATATACTCTGATAAAGTTTTTGAAATAACTTTGATACATAAAAAGTCATTCAGATTATTATTTGTTGCATTCACGTTCATTTCTTGTTATGACACAGATTTAAAGAACATGGAAGGTTGCAGTTCATTCATGGCAGCAATAAATGAGGAGACATCTGTAACTTCAAATTAAAATATTGTTCTCTTTATTGATTACAATGAAAATGAAGTGCCAGGAGAGAATGTTTACAATGAGCTGGAAGAACCATAGCGTAAGTTAACTGTGACAACAATGCATCATTGTTTTCAACTAAAAATAATCTCTAATTATAGGCGGATATTCAACATGCAAGACAGGATTCTGTTATAAAACAGAAAATGTCAGAATTGCTAAAAAAAATTGTTCTCAATGTAAAATACCGATCTGACTAAAGAAAACTGGAGTGCCTTGAGTGTGAACATGAAATGGAAGTATAGTGCATTCTAGGGGATCATGAAACAAGTAAGGCTACATTTAATGCTGGCCGATAAATTAAGGTTTTCAAACTGACACTTTTTAAATTTACCATATAGCTGAGATGCTGAGTTGGGATAGGCACAACAAAAAGATTCACACAAAGCTTTAGGCCATTAAGGCCTTTGTCAGTAGTACACACACACACACACACACACACACACACACACACACACACACACACACACACACGTGAACGCAACTTGCACACACATCTGCAGTCTCAGAGAGCTGAAACCACAATGCAAACAGCAGCACCAATGCGTGATAGGAGTGGCGACTGGGTGGGGGTAAGAAGGAGGCTGGGGTGGGGAGGGGGAGGGATAGTATGGTGGGAGTGGCAGACAGTGCAGTGTTGCAGTTTAGACGGAGGGTAGGAGAGAAAGTGTGGTGGAGTGTGGGGGGTGTGGGAGGGGGGTGGTGGTGGTAAGTAGCAGAAAGGATAGAAATAAAAAGAAAGAGGGAGCTGGATGGGTGAGGGCAGTGACTAATTAAGGTTGACGTCAGGAGGGTTACGGGAATGTAGGATGTATTGCAGGGAAAGTTCCCACCTGTGCAATTCAGAGAAGCTGGTGTTGGTGGGAAGGATCCATATGGCACAGGCTGTGAAGCAGTCATTGAGATGAGGGATATCATATTTGGCAGCGTGCTTAGCAACAGGGTGGTCCACTTGTTTTTTGGCCACAGTTTGTCGGTGGCTGTTCATGCCGACAGACAGCTTGTTGGTTGTCATGCCTACATAGAAAGCAGCACAGAGGTTGCAGCTTAGCTTGTATATCACATGACTGGTTTCACAGGTAACCCTGCCTTTGATGGGATAGGTGACGTTAGTGACTAAACTGGAGTAGGTGGTGGTAGGGGGATGTATGGGACAGGTCTTGCATCTAAGTCTATTACAGGGGTATGAGCAATGAGGTAAGGGATTGGGAGCAGGGGTTGTGTAAGGATGGACGGTAATATTGTGTAGGTTCGGTGGACGGTGGAATACCATAGTAGGAGGGGTGGGAAGGATAGTGGGGCAGGACATTTCTCATTTCAGGGCATGACGAGAGGTAATCGAAACCCTGGCGGAGAATGTAATTCAGTCCCGGATGGTACTGAGTTACGAGGGGAATGCTTCTCTGTGGCCAGACTGTGGGACTTCGGGAAGTGGTGGGAGACTGGAAAGATAAGGCACAAGAGATTTGTTTTTGTACAAGGTTGGGAGGGGGTCAGTGGAGGCTTCAGTGAGGCCCACATATTTCGAGAGGGACTGCTCATCACTGCAGATGCGACGACCACGGGTGGCTAGGTTGTACGGAAGGGACTTCTTGGTATGGAATGGGTGGCAGCTGTCGTAGTGGAGGTATTGCTGGTGGTTAGTAGGTTTGATATGGACGGAGGTACTAAAGTGAATGGCCGAAAGCTTTAATTGCGTGAATCTTTTTGTTGAGCCTATCGCGACTCAGCATCTCCGCTATATGGTGAGTAGCAACTTTCCTTTCTGGTATTGTACATACCTTCTTGGATTTTCCCTTGTATGACTTTTTAATGTATTCCCGTTTTTTAAATGTTTTATGTGAATACACTGTTAGTAAATGTCTGCATTGCACTATGATATCTGTTAGCTTCATTTTCTGTTGGTAATGAAATTTCTTCGCAGTGTCTTCTCCCAGTATAGTGTAATCTCTTTCAGGTCTCTCATCCGATGCACTAACTACTTTACTGTATTGTGCACTTCAAATGTTGCAGTACTAACGGCCAAACAATTTTTTTCCTTTCAACATTTTGTACATTAAAAAACTTTGCCAGAGGAGTAAGAAGCGGCAATTTGAAAAAAGAAATTTCGAGAACTGATGTGGAGCTGATCCTGAGATCCTCTGGACTGTATTTCAGGATGCAGCCACAAAGTCCCCACTTGATGATTACTGATTAACTTAAATGTGCTTACTACCATTTTTGCTCATCAACATGCATACCATTGTCTTTCCAGTTTAAGCACTTAATTCTGTGGTTACAGGTATAAAGTAGAGTCGTTTCTATTTTATACACAATACAAGGCATTCATAAAATAGTAATACAGAAGTAAATAACTGTGAAAAGGGTAAATAACTTGCAGGAATATTTGATACTGCACTGAATGCAACATATTTTCAAGCTTTATTTCCACCTAACATTGTTAGTTACTGATGTTCCCACTAGGTGGTATATGTGAATGAGTTATTCTAACAGTCATCATGGAATCATATAAAGCTGCACAATGTGCCTGTTGCTTATGGTTTCATGAATCCAAATCTGCCACTACAGTTGAGAGACAATCCACGATTGAATATCTCAAGCCACCACCTCCAACAAACTTATCAATTGGTACAATTGTTTCACTGAAACTGGCTATGTTGCACGTAAGACACCGGATCGGGGTCGGCCAGCAGTCTCTGTCGCAGCAATTGAACAAGTTTGGCAGTGTTTCATTCGTAGTCCAGGTAAATCAATGAGACATACCAGCTTAGAATTGAATATGCCTAGTGTTACACTGTAGAAAGTATTACGGAAATGCCCATCATTCAAATCCTACAAATTGAAACTGTTGCAAGCTTTAAGAGAAAGTGACAAAAGCGAGATGAGTTTTGTGCACATTTAACAAAATGCAGACTGAAGATAATTTTCTTAATAAAATTGTGCTCAGTGACAAAGCCACCTTCTGTACCCACATTAAAGTTACTCAGCATAACATTCGCATATGGGGCGAGCGTGAACCACATCACATCACATAATCCAACATGTATGGGACATAGCTAAGATAAACTTTTTTTCTTTTTCTTTTTTCTTTTGTTCTTCCAGCTGTCACAGGTGGGAGAAGGCACTGCTCGTACACAACACTACTGCGCATGCGCTTAAGCCTGCTGGTAACTGCTAAAACAACCTAATGTAAACCGTTGTGACGTCACGCTCATCGAAAGCAGTTTGTTGTTACGAAGCATTGCATAGTCTTCGTCCTAAAGCCTTTGGTACATTTTGCTGTTGGCAGCTGCTTGTGAGTGCACTGTGTTTTGTTCTAAATGGTTAATTTCCTTTGCAACTTAAATTTTCTTTTGGTTTTTTTCCCCCCTTGTGTAGGTTTTATTGCTGCAGTAATATTTTGCAGTAGCAGGCTAAAGTAAAATTCATTGTTAGAGTATCAGTTCTTACCAGACAAAACCACAAAAATTTTGCTGAAAATTGAAAAACTTAAAATTCCTGGAATTCTAGAAAATCCTAGTTTTTCCCGGTTTTCTCCTGGATGAAACAATTCCCAGGTTTTTCCTGGATTTCCCAGTAGTCCCGGGGCGTATACACCCTGTTCCAGGTCAAGCAAATACATCCAAGTTTTATCTCCCGTTATGATTTTGCTTTGACTCAGATGAATTTTGAGTATTTGTTTCCACTAACTGAAATGAACTTATTCTTAAGATTCGGTTGAACTGTGAAGAAACCAGTGTGAACTTTTCATAGGTAATTTTTTGCGCAAAAACTAGTGTATGGCTAAGTCTTTCCTAGAGATTACTGGTAATCAAGAGTTAGGCATTTACAAAATGTGTAAAGAATTATCCAAATAATACCTTCACATGAAATTTTCTCTCTCCCATGAACCATGGACCTTGCCGTTGGTGGGGAGGCTTGCGTGCCTCAAGGATACAGATGGCCGTACCGTAGGTGCAACCACAACGGAGGGGTATCTGTTGAGAGGCCAGACAAACGTGTGGTTCCTGAAGAGGGGCAGCAGCCTTTTCAGTAGTTGCAGGGGCAACAGTCTGGATGACTGACTGATCTGGCCTTGTAACAATAACCAAAATGGCCTTGCTGTGCTGGTACTGTGAACGGCTGAAAGCAAGGGGAAACTACAGCTGTGATTTATCCCGAGGGCATGCAGCTGTACTGTATGGTTAAATAATGATGGCGTCCTCTTGGGTAAAATATTCCGGAGGTAAAATAGTCCCCCATTCGGATCTCCGGGCGGGGACTACTCAAGAGGACATTGTTATCAGGAGAAAGAAAACTGGCGTTCTATAGATCGGAGCCTGGAATGTCAGATCCCTTAATCGGGCAGGTAGGTTAGAAAATTTAAAAAGGGAAATGAATAGGTTAGAGTTGGATATAGTGAGAATTAGTGAAGTTCCGTGGCAGGAGGAACAAGACTTTTGGTCAGGTGATTACAGGGTTATAAATACAAAATCAAATAGGGGTAATGCAGGAGTAGGTTTAATAATGAATAAAAAAATAGGAGTGCGGGTTAGCTACTACAAACAGCATAGTGAACACATTATTGTGGCCAAGATAGACACAAAGCCCATGCCTACTACAGTAGTACAAGTTTATGTGCCAACTAGTTCTGCAGATGATGAAGAAATAGATGAAATGTATGACGAGATAAAAGAAATTATTCAGGTAGTGAAGGGAGACGAAAATTTAATAGTCTTGGGTGACTGGAATTTGTCAGTAGGAAAAGGGAGAGAAGGAAACAAAGTAGGTGAATATGGACTGGGGGGAAAAAATGAAAGAGGACGCCGCCTTGTAGAATTTTGCACAGAGCATAACTTCATCATAGCTAACACTTGGTTCAAGAATCATAAAAGAAGAAGGTTGTATGCCTGGAAGAATCCTGGAGATACTAAAAGGTATCAGATAGATTATATAATGGTAAGACAGAGATTTAGGAACCAGGTTTTAAATTGTAAGACACTTCCAGGGGCAGATGTGGACTCTGACCACAATCCATTGGTTATGAACTGCAGATTGAAACTGAAGAAACTGCAAAAAGGTGGGAATTTAAGGAGATGGGACCTAGTTAAACTGAAAGAATCAGAGGTTGTAGAGAGTTTCAGGGAGAGCATAAGGGAACAATTAACAGGAATGGGGGAAAGAAATA
This sequence comes from Schistocerca serialis cubense, assembly GCF_023864345.2. Taxonomy (NCBI): domain Eukaryota; kingdom Metazoa; phylum Arthropoda; class Insecta; order Orthoptera; family Acrididae; genus Schistocerca; species Schistocerca serialis. Next base: position 58,173,117 of record NC_064647.1, on the reverse strand, counting down.
CAGTAGAAGAAGAATGGGTTACTCTGAGGGATGAAGTAGTGAAGGCAGCAGACGATCAAGTAGGTAAAACGACGAGGGCTAATAGAAATCCTTGGGTAACAGAAGAAATATTGAATTTAATTGATGAAAGGAGAAAATATAAAAATGCAGTAAATGAAGCAGGCAAAAAGGAATACAAACGTCTCAAAAATGAGATTGACAGGAAGTGCAAAATGACTAAGCAGGGATGGCTAGAGGACAAATTTAAGTATGTAGAGGCTTGTCTCACTAGGGTAAGATAGATACTGCCTACAGGAAAATTAAAGAGACCTTTGGAGAGAAGCGAATCACTTGTATGAATATCAAGAGCTCAGATGGCAACCCAGTTCTAAGCAAAGAGGGGAAAGCAGAAAGGTGGAAGGAGTATATAGAGGGTTTATACAAGGGCGACGTACTTGAGGACAATATTATGGAAATGGAAGAGGATGTAGATGAAGACGAAATGTGAGATATTATACTGCGTGAAGAGTTTGACAGAGCACTGAAAGACCTGAGTCGAAACAAGGCCCCGGGAGTAGACAACATTCCATTAGAACTACTGATGGCCTTGGGAGAACCAGTCACGACAAAACTCTACCATCTGGTGAGCAAGATGTACGAGACAGGCGAAATACCCTCAGACTTCAAGAAGAATATAATAATTCCAATCCCAAAGAAAGCAGGTGTTGACAGATGTGAAAATTACCGAACTATCAGTTTAATAAGTCAAAGCTGCAAAATACTAACGCGAATTATTTACAGACGAATGGAAAAACTGGTAGAAGCGGACCTCGGTGATGATCAGTTTGGATTCCGTAGAAATGTTGGAACACTTGAGACAAAACTAACCTTACGACTTATCTTAGAAGAAAGATTAAGAAAAGGCAAACCTACGTTTCTAGCATTTGTAGACTTGGAGAAAGCTTTTGACAATGTTAACTGGAATACTCTCTTTCAAATTCTGAAGGTGGCAGGGGTAAAATACAGGGAGCAAAAGGCTATTTACAATTTGTACAGAAACCAGATGGCAGTTATAAGAGTCGAGGGGCATGAAAGGGAAGCAGTGGTTGGGAAAGGAGTGAGACAGGGTTGCAGCATCTCCCCGATGTTATTCAATCTGTATATTGAGCAAGCAGTGAAGGAAACAAAAGAAAAATTCAGAGTAGGTATTAAAATTCATGGAGAAGAAGTAAAAACTTTGAGGTTCGCCGATGACATTGTAATTCTGTCAGAGACAGCAAAGGACTTGGAAGAGCAGTTGAACGGAATGGACAGTGTCTTGAAAGGAGGATATAAGATGAACATCAACAAAAGCAAAACGAGGATAATGGAATGTAGTCTAATTAAGTCGGATGATGCTGAGGGAATTAGATTAGGAAATGAGACACTTAAAGTAGTAAAGGAGTTTTGCTATTTGGGAAGCAAAATAACTGATGATGGTCGAAGTAGAGGGGATATAAAATGTAGACTGGCAATGGCAAGGAAAGCGTTTCTGAAGAAGAGGAATTTGTTACCATCGAGTATAGATTTAAGTGTCAGGAAGTCGTTTCTGAAAGTATTTGTATGGAGTGTAGCCATGTATGGAAGTGAAACATGGACAATAAATAGTTTGGACAAGAAGAGAATAGAAGCTTTCGAAATGTGTTGCTACAGAAGAATGTTGAAGATCAGGTGGGTAGATCACGTAACTAATGAGGAGGTATTGAATAGGATTGGGGAGAAGAGAAGTTTGTGGCACAACGTGACTAGAAGAAGGGATCGGTCGGTAGGACATATCCTGAGGCATCAAGGGATCACAAATTTAGCATTGGAGGGCAGCGTGGAGGGTAAAAACCGTAGAGGGAGACCAAGAGATGAATACACTAAGCAGATTCAGAAGGATGTAGGTTGCAGTAGGTACTGGGAGATGAAGAAGCTTGCACAGGATAGAGTAGCATGGAGAGCTGCATCAAACCAGTCTCAGGACTGAAGACCACAACAACAACAACAACAACAACAACAACAACATGAAATTTTCACCTTTTGACAACATTTCTTTCAACATTCCAATAGCACCACATAGATGCCATTTTTTAAACGTTGAAATGTGATCCTTGTACAGACTGGCAATGTGCCTTCATTTCACCCCTTTCTTCCTCCCCAAGTTTGCACTGAGCTTGTTAAACCAGAACTCTGCACAAGTTCCCTGATGTTACATTTCCAGGGAGGAATGGTTCCACAAACCCGTGAAAGACAACATCATACTGAATTGTCATTACGGATATTTATCGGATGATGAAGATCATGGGTAGGTAGACTTAGTAATATCAGACTCCCGTCAGCATACTGGCAAATAAATATAAATAGCTGGTAAAAATGCTGTTTAGCCTACAATCTATTAACTGTGTCTGCTGGTAGGAAATTTTCCAGGAGTAATGACACAGATATTCTGGCAGGCCAAATTAAGTAACTATATAACACCTACAGGGTAATAATCTTAAGGGCATCTAATCCATAGCACATTTGAAAGAAAAGGTGGGTAATACTCAGTGTTGTTAAAGTTATGCCTTTTTATTCCCATTTACTATTTGTATCACAAATAGCTGATTTCTTAACTGTATCGCCAAGAGAAATAGGCTTTCATTGTACTTTAACATAACAGTAAAAAAAACATAAGTACAATATCTTCTACACAGTAACTGCTCACCTGCTTCGTCACAAGATGTGCTACAGCAACATTTTCAACCAGAAGATTCTGGATCACGGATGAAAATTGTTGTGTTACGAGATTTGATGGAGCTAGATTTTCACTTAATGTCAACAGACTTTCATGTCTTTTGTGTGCACATTCATCTGAAAATAGAAACACATTCCCTGCAAATGGGCTTTCACCTAATAAGATCTACATAGTTGACATGAATGTACATTTAGTTATTAGTGCAACCACAAATTTTGCATGTGTACAATAAGAACTTTTGAATTACCAACTTGGGGTAAACTGTAAGCTGCTCAGGAAATGTGGTACATGGGCTACACAGTATAAATCTGGATACTAATCAGATTTTTCAGAAATTATAGTACCTTCATACAATGGCTCCTTCAAAGCTTCCCATATTTTTCTAAGCTTAGCTAGAAAGTCCAACATACAATTCTCACTGGTCATCTAAAAAATGTGCAAGTAGAAAAGATCATTGCTGTGTTAACAAAAACAAGTTGTTGTGACTTGACTTTAATACGGTGTGTGGAACAGTGGAAGTGAACATGAAGGGCACTGGAAACTAAGCAAAATCCAAACAATTTGTTTCCAGTGAATATACTACACTGGAGATGAGAACTGTTCCATCTACAGGAAAAGTAATTTTTTTATTTAAAAAAAAAAAAAAAAAAAAAAAAAAAAAAAAAAAATATCGAAGAGAGAGATAGAGAGAAGAGGGGTGGAAGGCATTGTAGGTCATTACAGATGGAGAATAAGATTGCGTAGGAAAGGATAAAGAAGAAAATCAGTTGAGAAATTTCTTTAAAAGTAACCACCCTGGCATTTGTGTGAAGTGATTTAAGGAAACTACAAGAAACCAAAATTTGAATTTGAACAGCCTTCGTTGATTTGAAAATTCTTCCTCCAGAGTGTAGCTGCATGAGTAGGACCAAAACAAAGTGTTCTTCAATGTTAACACTAATTACGTAAACAGACTCATTTAACATATATTTAACAAAAGAATCGTTCAAATGATCTATGGGAAATGTTACTAACTAACAGTTCCAGAGTAACATCTCTGTGCCATTTACATCATAATAATTTTTTGGGATGTAAATAAGCAAACAGTATCACTAGACAATATTACAATAAAATATTGGACTGTGTCCACTGGGTGAACAGAAAAAAAGAGCATAAGTGGGGGAAAGAGGAGGGAAAAGAGGGGAGGAGGGAAAAGAGGAGGAGGCAGGTGAAAGTGTGGGTGGGGGGGGTGAAGGAGGGTAAGGGTGAAGGTGGGGTGGTAGGGGTGAAGAGGGGAGGGGGAGGGCGAAAGCATGTGTGGGGGTGAAGAGGGTGGTAGGGGTGAAGAATGAGGGGAGGGGGTAGGGGTGAGGGGTGGTGGTAGGGGAGAAGTGGGGTGGTAGGGGTAAAGGGGGTGTGTGGTAGCGGTGTAGGGGGTGTGTGGTAGAGGTGTAGGGGTGAAGAGGGTGGGGAGTAGGGGTGAAGGGGGGTAGGGTTGAAGGGGAGGGGGGTAGGCTAGGGGTGAAGGGGAGGGGGGTAGGCTAGGGGTGAAGGGGAGGGGGGTAGGCTAGGGGTGAAGGGGAGGGGGGTAGGCTAGGGGTGAAGGGGAGGGGGGTAGGCTAGGGGTGAAGGGGAGGGGGGTAGGCTAGGGGTGAAGGGGAGAGGGGTAGGCTAGGGGTGAAGGGGAGGGGGGTAGGCTAGGGGTGAAGGGGATGGGGGTGGGGCAGGGGTGAAGGGGAGGGGGTGGGGCAGGGGTGAAGGGGAGGGGGTGGGGCAGGGGTGAAGAGGGGGTAGGGGTGAGTGTGGCTTCTAAGTGGCCAGTCTCCAAAGTGTGCCAGTATGGTCTAGAGTGATTAAAAAGATTCCAGGTGATAACTGTGTGGGGATGGTGGTACGTGTCTCTGATGTACACTGAAGAGCCATAGAAATTGGTGCACCTGCCTAATATCCAGTAGAGCTCCCACGAGCATGCAAAAGTGCTGTGAGACAACGTAGCATGAACTCTACTAATGTCTGAAGTGTTGCTGGAGGGAATTGACACCATGAGTCCTGCAGGACTGTCAATAAATCTGTAAGAAAGCAGGGGTGAAGATCTTTTCTGAAAGCACGTTTCAAGGCATCCCAACTGCACACACCCCACACCATTACAGAGGCCTCCACCAATTTTAACAGTTCCTGCTGACATGCAGGATCTATGGATTCGTGAGATTGTCTCCATACCCGTATACATATACATGCTTGATAAAATTTGAAATGAGACTCATTCGACCAGGCAACATGCTTCCAGTCATCAACAGTCCAACACCTATATTGATGTGGCCAGGCGAAGCGTAAAACTTTGTGTCGTGCAGTCATCAAAGGTTCACCAGTGGGCTTTCGGCTCCGAAAGCCTATATAGATGATGTTTCATTGAGTGGTTCGCATGCTGACACTTATTGATGGCCCAGCACTGAAATCTGCAACAATTTGCGGAAGGGTTGCAGTTCTGTCACCATGAATGATTCTCTTCAGCCGTCATTGGTCCCGTTCTTGCAGGATCTTTTTCCGGCCGCAGCGATGTCTGAGATTTGCCGTTTTACCGGATTCCTGATGTTCACAGCACTATCGTGAAATGCTCGTACGGGAAAAATCCCCACTTCATCACTACCTCGGAGACGCTGTGTCCCACCGCTTGTGCGCCCACTATAACACCACGTTCAAACTCACTTAAATCTTGATAACCTGCTGCTGTAGCAGCAGTAACCAGTCTAACAACTGCACCAGACACTTGTTGTCGTATAGGTGTTGCCAACTGCAGTGCCGTATCCTGCATGTTTACGTATATCAGCATTTGAATACGCATGCCTATACCCATCTCTATGGCATTTTAGTGTATGTCTGCCTGGATAAGAGAATGCAATTGTTATTCATTTTTAACTAATATTATGGCACAACATAACATCTGTCAGTCTACAATAACTGCATACAAATTTCACACAGAATCATATTGTTTTTTTACTGTGGACAATTTTGAAGCAAGGTTCCAGGCACAGTGAAACACCACACTGTTCACATTTGTACCATGTCTCTTTGTGAGAAACTTTGCTATTCTCTTTCTTGCTCCTGGCACTGCACGTGTGACACACACGAGCAGCATATTTCTTTGTAGTTGGAGGTATGTCCTGCAAAAAAAATGTCTCTTTGTTAGCCAACCTACAGTTCCTTCATTCCTTTATATGACTTCAAGCGTATCATCTTCAACAAGCTGAGCTGCAAGCACTGTTATGAAGTCTGTTATTGTGAGTTTCTTGTTGTGCACTGCATTATATAGCCAAAAAGCATTTGATACTCCCATCAGCAGCAGATGGAAATATAATTTTCGCCACCATTTCACAATTCTGTGCTGGAATGGATTGCACTGAAGGCGCTGGTCTCCAATATCCACTCCAATTTTATTCAGATTAAAATCCAATACTTAAAGTGGTTTCATTACTATAGACCTATTTTCCTTAGTAATGTGTACCAAATGTGGCCTGATGCCTTTTAGACAATGTATACACGTCCCTCTTATCCTTCCACTTCATTGCTAATACATTATCTTTACGCGGGAAAGACATTTCCCCTCTTTCAGCATATTAGATACTAAAACTTTAGGTAATCCTTTCCTACATTTATTCACAGAACCAACAGCTCCAGTACCTTTGTCAGCCAGTCATTGAAAAAGCTCTGGAATGGAATAAAATCTGTAAACAAACAGTGTGACCTTTATTCAGTAAGCCGCCGTCAGACAATTGCAATACAACAGCGGACAAAGAATTGTAAACAATATGCTTACCAGTGTAAACTTCATAGTTTACAACATGGCCACTACTGGCTTCAGCAACAGCATAAACCTTCAGTTCATACTTATGAGGCCTATTTGCATGTAAACATGGAAGCTCACACGACCTCGAAATGGGCATATTCCTTCATCAATTGTCAGTTTTTCTATGGGACAATATGCCTGGATACATCACTCCTTCAAATTCTTATAATAACATAAAACTTTATAAAGTGGGTGAAATCCATCTTCACCTGGTTTTTTCTCTTTAGAATTGTCAACAAGATGCGAGCACGACAGTATCTGAGTAAAACGCAAATGACTCTTAACTTGGGGACAGAAGTTACAACTAAGGACAGGATTAGTGCTCCAGTGGTCCATAATTTTTGGCTTTCTTGACATAAACATGTGGAAAAGTGTATTCAAGAAACTCCTCATCTCACTTTGTCACTGGCTTCCAGGAACTCAAAACTGAATTAGGCTTCATGTTATTTCCTCTTCTTTTCTTCTGGATTGTCTGTGATGCGTACATATTTGTCTGTATCTTGAGTTCTTTTACGTCACTGTCAGTAAGGAACACTTTACTGCAATCCTGTACAGAACCTTAATCATCATATTCACTAGAATCTGCTTGTGTGTAGTGTTGACAGGCAGAGGTCAATGGGTGTCAAATTCAGTCCAGTCAACATCTTTTGGATACGGCACAGCTGCTGGTTTTGAAGTAACACCTTCAACATCATTCTCGTCTGCATCTGAAGATAAGCTGTCGTCTATCTCGCTTTCTAAAAGGAATATCACATTATATGTAACTACATATATCTCTTACAGAAGAGATGTTCAGCAGAAATGTGTGTACTGCACAGTTATGAGCAGTTGAAAATTCGGGAATATGTACCTTCAAACACAACACTGTATTCAGAATCGGCAGAATCACTCTCTACATTGTCCGGAGTGCTGCTATCATTAATCAAATCCACGATTTCTGCATCTGACAATCTCTCATTTTTTTTCCATTTGAAATCCGTGATCAAGTGATTTTAATTCATTTTATGAATTAATTTTGATTTAATTTCTTTCATTTCATCACTCCATTTTTTTGTCCACACTATTGCAGTGGTTATTTCTATTCCTCATTTTTCTTGAATTTCATTTTACCTATAATCCCTTCTTTCATTTAAATCTTCGTTGCACTTATTCTCCTTCCCTCTTTCCTGATGAGGCAACAGTTTGTTGCGAAAGCTTGAATTTTGTGTGTATGTTTGTGTGTCTATCGACCTGCCAGCGTTTTCGTTCGGTAAGTCACCTCATCTTTGTTTTTATATATTATTTTGTACATAGTACAATATGAATTTAGGCTATGTTTTAATGTTTGTATGATGATTACCGTAAAAAAATGTATATCTTGTACTGAAAAATACATTTGACACTATTGCACAGTCAATATAAATTTATTTTTTATCTGATAAATCGGCATTTTAAAATATTTTAATATCAAAACCGATAAACACAATTATATTCAAACTCACAAAAATTACAATATAATAGAGGGCAACATTCCACGTGGGAAAAATATATATAAAAACAAAGATGATGTGACTTACCGAACGAAAGCGCTGGCAGGTCGATAGACACACGAACAAACACAAACACACACACAAAATTCAAGCTTTCGCAACAAACTGTTGCCACATCAGGAAAGAGGGGAAGGAGAGGGAGAGACGAAAGGATGTGGGTTTTAAGGGAGAGGGTAAGGAGTCATTCCAATCCCGGGAGCGGAAAGACTTACCTTAGGGGGAAAAAAGGACAGGTATACACACTCACACATATTCATCCACACATATACAGACACAAGCAGACATATTTAAAGACAAAGAGTTTGGGCAGAGATGTCAGTCGAGGATATGAGATCCATCCTTCATGAAATCCTCCCCACTCCAACAAGAGTGTCTTTCCGCTGTCCACCTAACCTTCGTAACCTGTTAGTTTATCCCTATGAAATCCCCAAACCACCTTCCCTACCCTCTGGCTCCTATCCTTGTAACCGCCCCCGGTGTAAACCCTGTCCCATGCACCCTCCCACCACCACCTACTCCAGTCCTGTAACCCGGAAGGTGTACACGATCAAAGGCAGAGCCACATGTGAAAGCACCCACGTGATTTACCAACTGACCTGCCTACACTGTGATGCATTCTATGTGGGAATGACCAGCAACAAACTGTCCATTCGCATGAATGGACACAGGCAGACAGTGTTTGTTGGTAATGAGGATCACCCTGTGGCTAAACATGCCTTGGTGCACGGCCAGCACATCTTGGCACAGTGTTACACCGTCCGGGTTATCTGGATACTTCCCACCAACACCAACCTATCCGAACTCCGGAGATGGGAACTTGCTCTTCAATATATCCTCTCTTCCCGTTACCCACCAGGCCTCAATCTCCGCTAATTTCAAGTTGCCACCACTCATACCTCACCTGTCATTCAACATCATCTTTGCCTCTTCACTTCCGCCTCGACTGACATCTCTGCCGAAACTCTTTGTCTTTAAATATGTCTGCTTGTGTCTGTATATGTGTGGATGGATATGTGTGTGTGTGCGCACGAGTGTATACCTGTCCTTTTTTCCCCCTAAGGTAAGTCTTTCCGCTCCCGGGATTGGAATGACTCCTTACCCTCTCCCTTAAAACCCACATCCTTTCGTCTTTCCCTCTCCTTCCCTCTTTCCTGATGAGGCAACAGTTTGTTGCGAAAGCTTGAATTTTGTGTGTGTGTTTGTGTGTCTATCGACCTGCCAGCGCTTTCGTTCGGTAAGTCACATCATCTTTGTTTTTAGATATATTTTTCACAAAAATTACAAGTAGAAAAAGAATGATATAAAGAAAAAATGGAAACAAATGAAAATTTCTACAATGATTAAAATATAACACAGGAATAGAATTAAAAAATTACATTTAAACTAATTAATTGAATAAAAATAATTATCAAAGTCAATTTGGTGAAGATTTAAAAATAAAAAAGTTAAGGCACTTGAGATTCAAACCTATGAGCTTCACCACATGAAGGCCTTACAGTAGCTATTACACCTTACAACCAGGCTACATTAATCTTCTCCTTTAAAGATATATCAATAGTCAGATAAAATTACAAATTGTTCCCGTAAATTACTTGCAAACAAGGGCCCACCAGGGTGAATGGGTGCGATATCTGGGATCTTAACCTACATTACTACGTCGATGTTTCAAAATGTCCATTCCAACAATGGGGACCTCTCCTTGTTAGTTAATGCCAAAAGAAACAAACGGCATCAGATGCTGAAGTCACGTGGAGTATTAAGACAGCAAAATAGGTAGCCACCATAGAAGCAAAAGTATATTACATATTACATTTAAGAAACCGTGATGGCTGTAGTATCCTATTATTCAATGAGTAATGTTTTTTGGAGTTGCAATGCACACCTGCATTTTTAATCTTTGCAATAAAGAGCATGGCAAGTAGTAAATTATACAAACTGTATGGGCATCTACATCCCCAAACTACATAAAATGTAAATTGGAGGTGTAAGCAAGATTAACTAGAACAGAAACTGCAAAACTACTTCCTGAAAGCAGAAATAATATTAAAATTTATGAAAACAACAGTCATGCTGAATCTAAACTGCTGAAAAACTTACCTATTGTTTTCATCATTTCAGCAAAGAAACTTTCATTCCAGTTTAACAGATTAGCAAAGCCACGCTGCATCTGTGCACTTTTTTGGTCTATTTCTAAGCTGATGTCATGGCTGATGCGTGAAATTTCTAGCTCAGTAGAACTAAAAAACCACAGAAATGAATGATTAACAGGGTAAAGTGTGTATTTATCAAATTATACATTATGTCTCCTACTGTCTGTATGATGGATGACCACCAACATTCCTTTGGGAATCACCAACTCATTGAACCGATTCAAGGAGAACCATTTTATTTAAGAACTAACATTTAACATTAATGAGGAAACACATTTATTTTATTTTAAATCTAGTATTTCATTACACAATAAGTGAGAAGTTACTTTCAAGTTCTTTTGCAGTGATCATTTCTGCTATGAGCTGTTTGAAATTTGGTTGATAATTAACGAACACAGTTCACATCAGTTCACTTAAATGTACACCAAACTGTTCATGCTGATACTCCGATCAGACTAACCTCAAGTACTACTATACAGCTTTTGATACAGTTTTTACTAACATATCAATGAAAATGATCTATTTTGGAAAGAATGTAAATAGGATAGACAAAAAAATCTACACACCAGGCAGCAGCAAGAAAACGCACAGAAAGGTATTTACATTTGCAAGCTTTTGGAGACTGTCGTGCCCTCTTCTGGGAGAATGTCTGAAGGAGAAGAAAGAGGGGTGAAGGAAAAAGACTGGTGAGGTTTAGGAAATGGGAAGCGTTCAGGAAAGTCACCCAGAACCCTGGGTCCGGTAAGTCTCCACTCACGCAGGTTCCAGGTTACTTTCCTGACCTCTCCCCATTTCCTAAACCTCGCCAGTCCTTTTCCGTCAACCCTCTTCCTCCCCTTCAGTCCTCCTGCCAGAGGGAGCCACTGACTCCAAAACATTGTAAATTTAAAACACCAAGGAGGACATGTGCAACAAACAAAAGTTTGCAGGCATGTTTCTCCATCCAAAAGATGATGTCGGAAATTTCACAACAGTCGCATAAGAGTGGGCGCTAGCGGTGTCATTGTAAGGATGCAAATCAGGTTTGCTTTAAACACATACTGTTTTGCGAGCGTTAATTATCTTTGACATTAGATGTGGTGAGCTGATGTTAGTCAAGAATACCTGTAAGACAACAAAGTCGACATTATCAGCACCTCGATGAGATTAAGCGAGATCATTTAATAGGATTGTGTTTGGCATACGGCTCTGGTGAATTGTACCGTATCTCCAGCAGCAATCTTAGGAGCAGTTGGCACCACAGTGACACAACAAACTGTTATAAGTCAGTTATTTCACGGACAGCTCCAATCCAGATGCCCTGTAGCTTGCATTCCACAGGCCCCAAACCATTGCCATTTGCCATTTCAGCAGTGTCAAGTGAGAGCTCATTGGCAGACTGGGTGGAGGCCTGTTGCTTTTTCTCACAAAGCCTGGTTCTGCCTCAGTGCCAGTTGATGGCCTGCAATCAACCTGTCAGCATAATAGAAACAGTGGACCTAAACCTGAAATTATGGTACGGGGTGCAATTTGTACATCAATCTGGTGATTTGACGTGTTGTGCCACTACTTCCTAAAGAGCATTCCAAGAGATGTTTCCTGACAGGATAATGCTCACCTACACATACCACTTTGTAATCCAACACAATCTCCAGAGTGTCGACATGTTGCCTTGACCTGCTCAATTACCAGATCTCTCCCGCATCAACCATGTATGGGAGATCATTGGACAACAACTACAGTGTCATCCACAAGCAGCATTAATTGTCCCTGTATTGCCCGATCAAGTTCAACAGGCATGAAAATCCATCCCACAAACTGACATCTGGTACATGTACAACATAATGCACACAGTTTGTGTGCTTGCATTCAACATTGTGGCAGTTACATCAGTTATTAATGTACTAGCATTTCAAATTTGCAATGTATTTTCTCGTGCTTACATTAACCTGTTATCTTGCAATGTTCATCACTTAAATACAGGGTGCGTCAAAAAAATGTACACACACTTTGAAGCATCATAGAAAATATATTTCCCATTCTACAATGTTAAATTTCTGGAAAAGGGATAGCTTAAAGTCCAATTGGAAAAATAAATGTACTTTGCAAATGTGATTAATGTTCAAACTGGTGGCCTTCAGCATCAATACATTTCTGAGTAAGAGTCACCAATGATTCCGTACATCGTACCAAAGTGACAAATGAGATTTCTGCGCACACTGCCTGAATCTAATCCCAAAGTGTGTCCACGTTACGTGGTTTACGTTTGTACAGTTCATCTTTTACTGTGCCCAATCAGAAGAAATCCAGCGGCGTAAGGTCTGGAGAGTGTGCAGGAAACTAGACTGGTCCCCTGCGTCCTATCCACTGGCCTGGCACACTGTTATCCAAGTATGGTCGTACGTCCCTATGATAGTGCTGCGGGGTGCCATCTTGTTGGAAATAAAACTCACCATTACAGTATAATGCACAAATGGCACGGAATATGGAGTCAGCAAGCATTGTTAGGTATGCTTCTCCAGTAACAGTACCTTCAAAGCGGAAAGGCCCAAGGAGTCCTCTTGCAGACAAACCACACCACACATTTACACCAGGCAAATTCACAGCCTTTTCAACTGTAATGTGAGGATTATCTTCAGCCCAGTACACACAATTGTGCTTATTGACAGTTCCATTGAGTTTGAATTGGGCTTCATTCGACCAAATTTTGCTACCCATAAATCTCGGTTCACATCTCACCATCTCCTGAACCCATTCACAAAATTCTAACCTTCGATCTGAATCGTCGTCACTTAGCTGTTGCACCAGCCTTGGAATGTACAAACAAAACCTGCCTTTCTTCAGAATGCGTAGCACAGTACTAGAACTGAAAACGCACATCCGCCATGTTGCAGTTACTTCATTGACACTGCTGCCACCTGTTGAAGAAACATAACTTACTTCCTCACAGATATTTAACCTTGTAGAACGGGAAACAAATTGTCTATGACAGTTCAAAGTTTATATACATTTTTCCCTGTATATTATCTAGACAAATGTATTCCTGAAATTTTGTTACTCTACATTAATTATTTTTCTGGTGGTGTGTATTTTCCCCATTAGTGTACCTTTCCGAGTTCTCCAGTTGCCACACAGTAAGTATATTTTATATCTATCACTATTACATTATAGTTTTTACTAATAGACTGAATCAGGGGGAAGGTTCATGTATGTAATTCATTACCACTAAGCCTAACTAGTCATTCAGTCGTAACTACATTTTATTTACACATCAAGCTCCCTACGACCAAATCTCTCCAAGGTCATGGAACGTGTCAGTACATGAAATTACAACATAAGAGTAATAACAGGTAAAAATAAAATGTTTATGAACCCAAAAAAAGTCAAGCCATAAGTTTAAATAAACAAATCAACAATACAACAAGAATCAGTTTAATTTTTCAAGGAACTCCTCGACAGAATAGAAGGAATGATCCATGAGTAAATTCTTCAGTTTCGATCTGAAAGTGTGGTAGCTTACTGAAAGTTCATCACTTATTGCTTGAACCGCCCATTTCTGAGCCAAAAGTATCCTTTCAGAATGGGAAGAATTACCCCAAAATGTAATACCATATGACATAAGCAAATGAAAATAAGCAAAGTAGACTAATTTTCATGTCGAACAATCACTTACTTGAGATACTGTTCGAATAGTAAAAATGGCAGCATTAAGTCTTTGAACAAGATCCCGAACATGGGCTTTCCACGACACTTTACTATCTATCTGAACACCTAGAAATTTGAACTGTTCAGTTTCACTAATCATGTGCCCATTCTATGAAATTAGAGTCGGGTTTTGTTGAATTAGGTGTTAAAACTGTAAAAACTGAGTCTTACTGTGATGTTCCCTGTGTGAAGCTGGGGCAGATTGCTAGTTCACTAAAAAGGCAAAAAGTATCGAAATAAGATTCACAAAAATGCAGCTGAATTACTCCTTACTAATCTGTGCAAGAAAACTGATCCCGAAGAAATTTAAGTACTAATAGTGGATACAAACAAATCGTGTAGCACTTCACACTGGCCTACTACCAGTATATGATTTTGTCACAGAGGTGGTATCAAAAATCTCTAACTTAGCCACTTTCTTTGAAAGTATGAAACAATATTTCAAAACTGTAGAGTGAACTGTTAAGCTTGGTGTAATATTTGCCCCGCCTGATTTTGCAAAGAATTACCCGTTTGTTGCCAGCCAAGATTTTCACCCAGAAAACAGTAAAGCTACTGTGCATTCCATCTTCATCTATTTCGTATGAGTAAGTACAAAAAAGCTTTTACACAGCTGACAGCCTAAGACACAATACAATTGCAGTTCCTTCCTTTCTGACAAAACTTGTAGGTTTACTGAGAAAAAGAAAGTGACAAATCTGCGTGAAACCATAAGCTCACTTTGTCATAAAAGATCCACAACAGTCCCTACACACAGTTGCCTACTTTTCTGGAAGTCTTGGAAGCAAGCAGGGAAATTTCCAACTGTGATGCTTTTAAGCTCATTTGTCACAACCCATTGAATGTCCACAATATCTTGATGAAGCTTTCCTTTAAGTTGCCTTTTCACTCACAGAAACAAGAAAAAACTGCAAGGCGAGATGTCAGGCGAATATGGCAGATGTCAGATGGAAATAACAGAATGCCTGGCCAGCTTCTCTAGCAGATAAAGCAGTATAGGGTCTTGTGGTCATGCAATAAGAAACAGTCCTGAGAATACAACCAGTCAGGGTGATGACATCAAACTGCTTGTCACAAATGTTTCAAAACTTTGATGTAAAGACAGTGGTTCACTGTTTGACCTGGAGGTACATACTTAGGTTGAACTGATCTTTTACTATCAAAGAACATGATGATCACTGTCTTTGTTCTCAAAGGCTGGCGACCCAGGACTCGGCCATTCAGCACTTTGACGTTTTGTGTGAGGGTCTTACTGGCAGCACCAACTTTTATCGCCAGCAATAATCTTGGACAGAAATGTAGGATCACATCTGGCTCTATACAGTAGTTCAGCTGAAATTGTTTTTCTTTCCTCTTTTGTTTGTTAGTGTGTGAAGGATGAGTTTTGCATTAAGTTTCTTTTTCCCTAAATCTTGCTATAAAATCTTATGACACACAACATGGTTCAAATTAAGTTCTGATATCACACTCACAGTTACATGACGGTCTTCTTACAGTAACTGTCTCACACGCTCCACATTTACATCAGTATGCACTATGGACAGGCGACCAGGGATCATTTTGCACTGAATCTCCACCTTCACGAAACCTTCTGTGCAACTCGAAAACACGACTTCTTGAAAGTCTCTCTTCTGCATATGCTCAGTTAATTATTGTACATATTTCACTAGGAGTTTTCTTGAGCTTAAATCAGAAATTAATGTTCACTCTTTGCTCACAATCAGCATCCATCGTGACACCATAACTAAATGTGCCAAGAGCCAAACAGTGTGTCGCTAAGGACAACTCTGTTGCCTAGTGAGTGGCCAAAGTCATTTCAAGGACGCACAAATACCAGGTAACATAAAAACAATATTTGTTCCTTCTTAGTATCGTAAACTCAGAAATAAAAACTTCTCTGACAAAGGCACTACTTTAGAAGTGAGTCTGTTGTCCAATGCAAAAAACTGTAAGAATTTCACAATGCTGTCTGATCACCTAGCAGATTTTGGTGTAAAATTCTGAGTGAAACTTTTTTGCAAGAAGCCGCAGGAAATCTGCATGTGATGGAATTAGAGACACTGTAATATGACTCGCCTCACGAGGTAGACTAGGGTGCTCAAAGGATAACCAAAGCCTCACAACTCAATATTTACACAAATTTTGTGATTTTGGCAACCCCCCACCTTCCATGAGGCCTGAATTTAATCAGCTAGATATTTTCGGGGAGAAATGTTTTCTTTGTCTTCAAGAGTTATTGGACTAAGTGAAAATTACCAGTTTATAAATGCAGGCGGGTGACAATTGAAAACTGACTATATTTTGACAGGAGCACAACCTGACATTTTCAAGACAAAACTGCAGCAAGAAAGTGCTGGCAAGGTGATTTAAAACCACTGCAAAGATAAAACACACACTGTAAACACTAGCGCCATCACAAACCAAAGACGACAGAGCCGGAAGTTATAGACACTGAAATTAATAATCGACGGGTGAGGTAGCATTAACTCAATCCCTCTGTTTCTTGACAAGGGAGAGAACGTGATTCCACTCAGAATTTAAACAAAAACCACCATCTGTATTTATAAGGTTACTTGCTAATATGATTTCAACAGCTTCCTTAGTAACACTATCCAGTGAACACGAGCAGATTTGCTCAGCTGTTGTACAAGCATGTGTGATGCTTATGCTCAGTACACTTATCCTACAGAGTCCCTATGGTCTCACCAATACATGACATGCCATACCTGGAAGGGATATGGGAGACACTTGCCCTACACAATCCAAGATTGTACTTTATGGGACCAAAAAGGACCCTGATCTTAGATGGTGACCACAGAACACATTTCACCTCATGTTTCCATAACATACGACCAACCCTGTTTGAAATGCTCCCTCTATATGGCAAAAAGGCCATAGACTTTTTGCCATCTCAGTATTACTATCACTCACCCACTGCACAGCTAGTCAATACTGCAACACACATCTGCTCTGTCTTCCACTGTAGCCATTCTGACAAAAGGTGACTTTAAGATGGGCTAACTCAGGGTACCCGGTGGCATGGGCCCCATGAACCAAGATAAGAAGCTCCTCTTCACATTGAGCCGTACGCTGACAACTACCAGCCTTCAGATAGAAGTCTGTGTGAGTGGGCTTCCTATAAATGCCATGTCCCAGCATACCATCAACCTTCCTCCTATCTAAAACATCTTGCAAGAGAAGACTGCTATCCTATTCCACCTCCATCATGAAGCAAATAGTTGGGTGAATTAAATTCAGGTATCATCTACATACCTGTAAAAACACTCAGGTTTCAAAGGTGCCGACTTCAAGGCATGTTCCTTAAAATTTTCCATAAACGAACTGGCAATAATAAATGACAACAGGCTTCCCATCGCAACTCCATCCATCTGCTCATAGTATTGGTCATTGAATAAAAAGGAAGTTGAAATCAACACATGTCAAAATAGGTTCATTAATTCAACAACCAAACCAAACTTAATCAAATGTACCGAATCAGGCAGAGAACCCCAAGCAAAAAGAGATAGCACATCAAAACTTATTAGAATATCAGTTCATTCACACACCTTCTCTCTAACAAATGCAAGCAGTCCACTGAGTTCTTGATGTGATGCTTGCAGCAACCTACTATAGGGCCTAACATACTGGCAAGGTACATTGTATGTCAGCCTGCCAATGTTACTCACAACCGGACAAAGAGGAACTCCTTCCTTATGAACCTTCGGAAGGCCACGGTTTACAGCACAATACAAATTGAGACTCCTGATGGTCTGCGATAAGAAACTTTTCTTCAGGAGGTTTACTGGTCTCTTTTTGTCAGATCAGCACCAATACTGCGATACTCTGACTCACATAGTAAACACTGCATCTTTTGAATATACTCCCACTTGTCCAAAACAACAGTAGCATTGCCCTTGCCTGCAGGTAAAATAACAATATCCGGATAAACTAAGTGAACATAAAGCAGTCCTCTCAACTGCTGTGATGATATTCTCAAGGGGATGCGACCAGTCGACACACAACATGCCTCCTTCCTGGGCTCCTCTGCAACATCAGGAGGTACTCTAAGAACAGCTTGTTGATCACAACTAATAAAACAACCACTGGCCAAGGTTTGGGCGTCAGTGCAAAATTTAAATCTTTTCCTTGCACAGGTAAAGGTGCGTCATCAAAAACTAAATTTCTCCATGAGCTTTATCACAATACATTGAGATATAATATTAGACTTTGTAACGAGACATCCTCCTCTAGTATTACTTTTCCCCAACAGTAATTATCGATACCAGTATCATTTTTCGAATTTTAGACAGATCAATATTATCTCAGTTGCTTTTATGAAAACTTTCAAATAATTTTACACACAATATATTATATTTCAGAAAATAATGACTTCATAAAATATTTTAGTTTTGATGTTACAATCGATAACTACTAGTTCTGAATGAACAGTTAATTTTTTTAAGAAAGATCTGAAATTATGAATTATTTGCACACTTAAAATGCGTATTATTAATTACGCAATCCTGTACTGTTTACTAAGTTTATTTCTGGATTCATTTATGAAATAGTAATCGAAATTAATAATGTAACAAAAACTAGTAGGAATTCATTTGTTAAGAAAAATTATAAACCCTTTGGAATATTGTTATTTCCACAAAGTGTGAAAGTCATAAGCTTGCCTCTGATGTGATCAGACGTAGTTTTGTATAATAGGTGCGAACAAAGTAGCTTCAGCTTTGTTAACATGAAAACTCAAAATGGTGTACGATATACTAAAATGTGAGATAATCAGTGTAAAATATATTGATGTAAAAAATTCTGCAACAACAATCTTCCAATTCATTTAGTTCAAACCTACTGTGAGGACCTAACGTTAGATTTTCAGCTTCAAGAATCAGACCCCTAGACAAGAACAACTGGAGCCATCTCAGCATGACAAGCTAAGTAAACTC
The DNA here is from genome assembly GCF_023864345.2 of Schistocerca serialis cubense. Lineage (NCBI taxonomy): Eukaryota > Metazoa > Arthropoda > Insecta > Orthoptera > Acrididae > Schistocerca > Schistocerca serialis. The sequence continues at coordinate 58,154,245 of NC_064647.1, read as the reverse complement.
TAAAGTTTATTGTAATCTTCGCTCCTCTCAATTTTCATAAAAGACTTTGCTTATTAATTACTTGGAGTGGGGACTATTTGATGTGGACAATAGATGGAAGGAAAGCAGGGGGAGATTAAAACTTCCAGCTTGAGCAGTTTTCAAACTTTACCAAATGCCGGCAGATACACAATGAAATTCCTAACCAGACAGTGACCAAAATTTTTGAAGCAATCCTTAAAATACGCCAAAACAATTCTTTGGAAACAAAAGCCAACTGTTGGTGAGTGCAATGTGCATTGTCATTTTTGTAGAGGTGTTGTGATCAAAATATTGTTCCAACACTTGCCAAAGTTGTGCGTCATATTAATTCCACTGCTAGCAATCTGATCAATAAATATGCTGGCGCACCTCATGTTCATGGAAGGATACATTACACTCATCGACATTTGGATTCTGTTTCCGAGGAATCGTTTTGGCTTCATGTAATGACTGCATCAAAAATTTTGGCTTTTTCTTGGGACTGACTGCAGGTGCTTCATGGTCGCAGTCTGACTGGGAATTTTATTCTGTACCTGCCCAGAATTTGGAGAAGTTTAAATATTCCGTGGCTCAAAGTCTAATAGTATATCTCTACAGGCTGTGATAAAACTCACAGAGAAAGGAAGCTTCTGACAATGGGGCTTTATCTGTGCAAGGGAAAGGTTTAAATTTTGCACAGACGCCCGACCATTTGACAGTGAATGATTTTATTAGTTCTGTTGAACAAGCCATTTTTAAACTACCTCCTGATGTTGCAGAGGAGGCTAGGAGATAGGCATGTGTGTTGAATCTTATTTTTTCATTCTTTTCTTTTCATACATGTAAGCTATATGTAAACTGAATGGGATATACACAACACCAAATGTAAATTAACGAGTTGTTTTGCGGCAAGGATAATGTTTTGATACATCTTCATGAAAAAAAGAAACACACACTTCAACTGATTAATTCCTGTATATTCACCTGTTTGTTTCTGTAAGAGGTAGTGTGAAGATGTATGCTTGGATCCATTGTACCAGCATTGTTAAAAAATTTGTATCTCAACCACACATTAAAAGTGTTATAAAAACTTATTAGAAAGGTAAAATTAATTTGCGTATGTGAGATGTGCATCCTGTGTGCTCATCATTTCACCTGCCACCGGGATCCTGCATCAGGAGGTTTGGAGCAGACAAGAGGAATTTGCACGAACAGCGATCCTGCATCGGCATTGTTATAACCAAGACTAAGCACAATGGAATTAATGTGAATATTGACTTTGAATGTATTGATACTGAAGGTCTGTTGATATTGGTATCAGTTAAAGTCACCCAGAACTGCATATACGAGGGTCAGTCAAAAAGTAATGCCTCCTATTTTTTTTTCTACGTTTAATTGTCAGGAAATTTAAATGCAATTACATAGGTTGAAAACCACAACATTGAGGATCATTTTGTCATTTTTCAATGTAATCTCCGCCCATCTCTACAGTTTTGGTCCATCTTTGAACAAGGGCATGTATCCCATCACGGTAAAAATCACAGCTCTGCTTCCTAAGCCATTGACGCACGGATGTTTTGACGGCCTCCTCATCTTCAAAATGAATCCCACGATGAGCTTCTTTTAGTGGTCCGAACAGATGGAAGTCTGATGGTGCCAGGTCAGGGCTGTATGGGGGATGAGGCAAAACTTCCCATCCAATTTTGACAATCTCGTCAGAGGTGTGACGACTGGTGTGTGGTCTTGCATTGTCATGCAAAAGAAGAACATCTGCCATTGATTTTGTTGGGCGAACTCGCTGAAGACGTGCTTTAAGTTTGTTGAGGGTTGTGACGTATTGAACAGAATTTATTGTGCATCCCTGCTCCAAAAAATCAACCAGAATCACACCCTCTGTATCCCAGAAAACTGTTGCCATAACTTTCCCTGCCGATCGCACAGTTTTGAATTTTTTCTTCCTCGGCGAGCTTGTGTGACGCCACTCCATTGACTGCCTCTTTGATTCGGGTTCAAAAAAATGCACCCATGTTTCGTCCCCGGTCACAATTTTTTTCAGAAACTCATCTCCCTCCAAACGGAAGCGCTGCAAGTGTTGGGAGGCTATTGTTTTCCTTGCCTCTTTATTCTGATCGGTTAACATTCTTGGCACCCACCGTGCACAAACTTTTGAGTACCCCAATTGTTTAATAATCGTGATCACACTGCCTTTACTAAGAGAAATAATGCGACACACTTCATCTGCAGTCACCCGACGGTCACCACGAATGATGTCATCAACTTGCTGAATGTTGTGTGGAGTCACTGCACTCACCGGCCTGCCGCTCCGCTTTTCGTCAGTCAACGGTGTTTGCCCTTCAGCTTCCTTACAACGACGAACCCATCGTCTAGCAGTGCTGACATCCACTGTCACAACACCACACACCTTCTTCAGTCTTTCATGAATGCGTATGGGCGTTTCACCTTCTGCATTCAAGAATTCAATCACACAACGCTGTCTCAGACGAACATCGATGTCGGCCATCTTACAAACTTCTGCTGTGCTGCCACCTGTTGACACAGAAAGTTACTACTGCAGTGGATTGCAGAAGAAGGTTTGAGGAATGGCGCCAAATTCAAATTTTTCACTTAACTTAATTTCTTTAAGTAGAAAAAAAATGGGAGGCATTACTTTTTGACCGACCCTCGTATATATATTCATGAATCACCTTCCAGTTTCTTTCAATTATTCTTTCCAACCAATTTCTCCTATTATTCAAGCAATTATTAATCATTTCCATTTGTCCCACATATATATCTATTCAATGGTGATCATTTACAGCATGGCGCCACGCGAAACATGAACAGACCTTTCAATTGTTGAGAAAAATTGTTGAGATAAATGATTTATACTATTTTTACAAGAAACTAATGAAACTGTCATTGCATTTGTTACATGTCCACAAGATTGAGAATGACAAAAACATTAAGGGAGAAAATTAAAATTAAATTCTGCCTATAAATGAGACAAGCCAGGGGTGCCGATTTCAGTGATAAAGATAGGAAGCTGCTTTACTGCATGCTTATATTACCGCTCTTGGCACTGTCTCTCTGGCAGTAGATAATCTCTTTTCCTTCCAATTAATATCCTTTAAGGAAAGTGCACTTCCACGGGAAAGGCGAAAGTTTGTACAAAGTCATTTCTAAAGCGCAAGATAAGTCATTCAAATTCTATAAGACTGTCAGATAACAATCAGGTTCATTAGTGAATATGCAGCTAAATCTGGTAAAGACAAAATTTCATTTCCGAAAAAAAAAAAAAAAAAAAAAAAAAAATGTATTCGTAATTTTGTTAAACTATTTACAATGGAGTCAAAGGGAATGACCATTGTTGAAAATTCATTACAAAATGCAGTAGGCCAAGATGGAAATCCAAACTCGGCAACAGATGAGGGTAACGCACCAGCTCGTGAACTGGCCGATGGCAACCAAAACAACGAAGCTGGCGTCCTACTATCAAAAAATTACGAGACTGGCAATATAACTAATCATGATGTCACTTTTATGGCGTTCCATGAGACAATTTCTCAGTTCTCACCGGGAAACATTTTTTTCAAACAGTGAAACAGAAGGGCGCAACAGCAAAAATTCCTTTGATTACTTGCTCATGACATTGCAAATGTAGGAACAGGAAAAAACTCATACAAACAATGTAAAAACTAGTGAGAGACAATTTGATACAACTCATGCAACAAAAAACACAACAGTTTACAAAAGAGGAATTTCAGGAAAATGTAACAACAACTTAAGGGTATAGGACAACAGTTGACACAGCAAAAGCAGGCATTCAACAATTTCAAGAATAGTATTCGTCAACAGTTCAGTGAGATGAGCAAAACTATACGCACTGAACTATCTGACAAACTATGTGGCAAGTTGACCAAGCTAGGTAAACAACTAAAATGAAATAATTACTGACATATCCCGCAATATAAATACGTTGATGGAAGGAGTGTCATCTGTAGACAATAAACAGGAACAATTAGAAGTTGAGTTACAAAACCTCAGTGAAGCATATTCCCAAATTCAGGAGACACAATCCCAAGTGGATGCATCGGTAAAAAATGTGACAAATGCAGTCAGTGAGCTGCAAGACGTATGCAAAAACTTACCTACAGAAGTTAAGTCTATGAGTGATTGGTCAAGTTAAGAGTCAAAATTTGCCACAGAACAGAGATAAGATGTGCAGATGCAAAGGAAATAACTTAAAAAGCTGAAGCCGGGAAGCTGGATAAGGGCAGCACCCTTGCCGTAAAGATAGTGTACAAAATTTATGTGATACAGTAGAAGAGGTTCTAAAGGAGAAAAAGTCAATTTCTAGCTAAAATAGATTCAGGTTTAAAGGAAGCACAGGAAAGGTTACGAGTCAGTATTGCTAAAACTACTGAAATTCCAAAACAACATCTGACAGAAAACAAACTCACGCTTTTAGAGAAGTTAGATCCTTTCACTGGTTATCCACAATACGTGGCTAACTCGTCAAAGAAAAATAGCAAAGGTTGCAAAATGCAACAACACTTGCCGGCAGCTGTAACTGTTGAGCAAGGGCAGTTGCCATACAATGCGCCCCAAACGAACATAAACACGCCTGTCACTGACAGGTATTGGTCCGAGTCCGTACAAAATATGCTCAGATGTGAAGTATTCAACCCAGCTCCGTTCAATAGCATGTGTGGAAGTTTAAGGGGCTATTTTGAAAACTATTCGAATAAAACCAGGTACTGGATCTCAAGCAGACGGGAGAGCTATCTTCCTGCCCACATTAGGGAAAAACTCATTACCACTCAGGAACACGACACCGAATACTTTCTATCTGTACTGGATTCAATAGATTTGATATATGAAGAGAGACCAGTACAACCCAAGTCTGTTAATACGCAGATAGTGCCATAGAGATTTACGGACCAACAGGTTAACAACGGATCCGTAGTACAACATGGATGGCAACCTTGCCCCACACAGACCTACAGTAATGGTAACGACAATGGCAATAGCAAAAGCTGTCAATTCAAGGGTGAATATTAAAAAATTGGGCAAAAATTTAACAAAAACAACTACAACGGGCAAGTAGCATATGGCCAGCCTGTACAATATGTAGAGACAAGCTACAGGCAATAATCAGCCGATCACTTGGCAAACACAAAACAATACCAGACAACCGAATAATCCACAGACAGCGGAATTCGGCCAGCAAAGCAACGCACATATGCAAAGGCAGAGAGAATTTCAGTCGAGAGCCTCACAGGATAACCAACAGTCCACATAGGAGACGTTACACCTAACCCAGAGACCGATGCTACGGCGATGCAGGAAAACTTGAACCGGTTACAGCAGGCCCCTGTTCTGTGACCTTGGAGGAGAATGGGGACATGAGCTCAATCTACACTTGCTTTATGAGATACAATCAAGGTAGTGATGTGAAGATGATCTGTATCAAATGAGGGTACACAGGAAAACTTGACAGAAGATAAGATCCAAGCTACTATTAAAGCCAAAATATTTGACCTTTATGTACCCATTGCGTTTGACACAGGTGCTACAACTAATTTGATGTCACACTGATTCTTTCAAGAACTGAAGAAACGTGGGTGCATACCCACACTGCCAGTGCAAAACTGCAAGGTACAATCTGCCACTGGTCAGTTCACTCCTCCATCCAGCAGTGATCCACCCCCACTGGCCCCAAACCACCTCATGTTAACTTTCCAGAATTTCTTAACCTCTAATATCGCCTCACCATCATTCCCCAAATCCCTCAACATGCAAACTAACCTTACATCCGCAGAAAGAACCGTAGTCCACCATCTAAAAACTGATCCCAACCTTATAATCCTACCTGCGGACAAAGGCTCCACCACTGTTGTTTTGAACTGCAAGGACTGCCTGGTCGAAGGGCTCCGCCAGCTGTCACATACTTCCACCTACAGTGACTCCATTTCAGTAACTAATCAAATCCCTAGCTCCCATCCTGGAACCTCTCTCAGGAGTCCATCTCTACTCACCCCTACCACTCCCCGCACTCCTACCTTCAACATGCTTCCCAAAGTCCATAAACCCGACCACCCAGGATGCCCCATTGTGGCCGGTTACTGTGCCCCCACTGAGAGAATCTCTGCTCTCTTCGACCAACACCTTCAACCTAATACCCGGAGCCTACCCTCCTGTATAAAAGATACCAACCATTTCCTCCACTGACTTTCCACAGTTCCTGTCTCTTTACCATACGGTGCCCTGCTAGTCACTATTGATGCCACCTCCCAGTACACTAACATTCCTAATGCCCGTGGCCTTACTGCTACTGAACACAACCTTTCCCAATGCCCGATGTATTCCAAACCAACAACCTCCTTCTTAGTAGCCATGAGCAACTATATCCTCACCCACAATTACTTATTCTTTAAAGGCATTACCTACAAACAAGTCTGAGGTACTTGTGGTCAGGATGTAAATATTCAATACATATAGAATCAAAGATACAATAGCACCCCAGTCAGTAATATTGTGGGGATGCAAACATGGCGGTTATGAACATCACTTGTTATTCAACCCTTGGGTTGGCTGTGTGCTTGTGGGAAGGAAAAGAGGAAGCATAGATGGATGGAACGGTAAAAGAAGAGAGGAAGACAGACATGAAAATTTACTGAAATGCTGAAGGATAAGCAGAGCAAGCCTAACTGTGATGGAAAAGTCCACACTTATCGTAAAAAGCTTAGGACATCGCGAAAGACGTATACACACATTTACTGCTGAAATTGTGTTTATATTTGAATTAAGATTTCTTGCTCTTGAAAAGTTTCATGACATCACAAGTACCAAAGCACTGTCTCCAGTAGCTCGTAAGCTCTAGCTATGCTTTTCGTTGCACTTTTCTTAAATAGTCTCCAATCAATTCAACTTCTTTTCTAATTATAGCTTAAATGTTTCCAGATGTATTTCCCTATATTTCAACAACAACTGATAGTACTACTGGTTTTCTTCCAATGGTTATTATACTTGTTTCATTTTATACATCACAAAGCTGGAGATCTCCACTCCTACAGACTTCCAGAAATTCTAAATGAACAAGCTTCCACAGGTTTTGAAGCCATGTCCACAATTAAGCTTATACAACACAGCTAATTATGCAAAATAAACAGTTTGGCATCACTCTTATCCATAGATGATCAATAATAATGCACAATATTACTCTGTCTATGCACATGTGCTAAGAAATCAGTATACATGAAGCAAGTTATATTACACAAAAAAGCAGCAGTCACATAAACAATATGAAACACTACAAACTACAGATAAATTTATTTTAAATGTTCTTTTGACTTCTGTAATGCAAAGCCAGTGATGGGCAAGTGCACCTAATATTAGTCCAGCAATAAATGAATAAATTGGTAAAAATAAATGGTATCATCAATCAAGTGCAATGCAGACATTGATGTACTCACTCATTCTGGTACCAGCTGGAACTAGTGAGTGGGAATATGTGCTTGTCAGCTGGAGGTGAAAGTTCAGTAGCATTATTTCCCATCTGAGATAGCAACGGCTGTGTGTGGGTGGATCCTGCACCTTCGAAAGAGAAACATTTCTTGTCAAAGAATTTAGTTTGTGATTTAACGCTGCAACACACCTAATTTCACAATGACAATGAAGTTTGATGTATCAGATTTTATTTATTTATGTTTTGCTTCAAACTTTCTTGGCATTGGTTTGATATTTTTTTACAGTTGCTATTGCAGTTTAGAGGTTGGGTTTGTAATTATGGAAATAGTCGTATCATTCACTAGTGAGAACACAACAACATGACTTCACACCAGGAATTATTTGTGAATTTATAACATTCAGCAGAAAAAGAGAGATCGGAATGTTACCACCACCTATTAAATTTCAGTTAAATTTTAATGAAAAATCTACAATTCAATGCAATAAAATTCCACTGTCTCTAACAAAAACTTCTGAAACACAGGAAATCTCAAAATATAGATTATTTTAGTTACCAATATTACATATTTTATGTTTTCCTCACTTTCTGAATGAGTTTGAAAGTAATTCCAATTTACTGAATATATTCACCATACTAATGCATTTTTAATCTAGTTAACTACTGTATTTTAGTTTCACTACTGTTCAATTGGTTGAATATCAAATTACAAAGTTTAACGTGTTTTTTAGCCTTACTAGAGCCCACAGTTTTCCCATCAAGTCTATGGTAGTACTGATCATACGTGAAAATATCCAATGAGTTTAATCCCTCATTAATGCCACATTCTTAGATTAAAACCAGCTGACTGTGACAATGAAGTTTGTAATACAACCTGCAAATATTCTCACCTCAGTGTCATCATCAGATGCTGTCTAAGGAGTGTTATTTATCTAATCTTACTATCAGTGTTCTAAGTCTTGAGAGTAAATCCAATGGTGCTACCAGAGAGGGATGGAGTCCACAAGAAGTAACCACTAATACGTCCAAATAACAATGATAGGTATTGTCAAAACTAACTTGTGAAAGAAAAAAAATACAGGCTGTTGCAGGGGAAGTGATTGGCTTGAAATAACAGACCAGGAGCAATGAATAGTATGATGCGTGTGAAGTGGTAACAAAAACAAAGAATGAAGCATACAAAAAGATGCAGGCCAGAAGAACAAGAATGCTTGCGGATGGCTATTAAGAAGAAAGGCATGCAGAAAAGCAGATTCTGAAAGCAGAGAAGAGGAGGTTTCTCGAAAGACACTTGCAGAACACTGAATACACTAATGAAAGTGGATAATTCTACAGAAAGGTGAATAACCTTAGAAAGGAACTTCAACAAAATACAATACAGTGTAGAGGGAAAAATGGTGAACTAATAGCATCACAGAAAAGAGAGTAACATCATTAGGCAGAGTACTTTAAGGAATCATTACACTCAGAATGCTGAAGCGTGGCAACTAACCGAAAACCATTACGTGGAAGAAGAGGAAAATGGAAGGTCCTCATTGCAAGAGATTTGGCTAGCAATAAAGAAACGAGCCAACCATAAGTCACCTGGTAATGATAACCATTCAGCTGAGCTTATTACATGTGATGGAGATGATCTCAAATATACAAACACAAAAAGTCATCCCAGATGATTGGAATAATGGTGTGATATTTGCTATATATAAGGAAGGGAACATCCTGGAATGTACAAATTAGGGGGGAATTACATTATTGAACACTGTACATAAAATATCTCCTCCCTGCTTTGTACCCATGTAAAACCTTCTGCAGAAAAAGCAACTGGGGGTGATCAGGTAGGCTTTAGATCTGGCAAATCAACTATTGACAAAATATCCACACTGAGGCAGATAGTGGGAAAAACATATAATATAAAAACACATTATTTTAAAGCAGCATATGACACCAACAAAGAAATGGGCTTATTGAAGCTACAAAAGAACTGGGCATACCACAGCATTTATTACACCTCATTAGTCTGACCATTAATTAGCAAAGTACGGATACAAGGAATTTTAACACACAGTTTTGAAACTAACTGTACACTTGAGGCAAGCGGAACATACATGGAGGTGAAGGAAACAGTGGCAATAGTTTCTTCTGTGTTTGGTACTGAGGCACGATGTGAAACCTCTTTTGGAAAGAAAGATGTGATCAGTTCCTTACATGCATGCACTCTCATGTATGCTCTAACATGACACTAGAGAAGGTAATAAGGTCAGATCAAATCAACACAACAGGCACAATATATAATAGAAAGGTGCAGCTTCTGGTATATCCAGGTGATTTGGATATTATTGCAAGAACAGAATCATCTTCTACAGATACATACAGAGCACCGGTGGCAGCAGCAGTACAAATGGGAGTTGGAAGTTAACATCAATAAAACCAAATACATGCGAATAAGACAACCAGGACTAAATACAATGTTAGAATTGCAAACTGAAATTATTATTGAATTTGTCTGTCTGGGAACACTGGTAGCATCATATAATTATATTAGTTTGGAAATAAAGCAGCACATCCATCCAGCTAATAAACGCTATCATGAAGTGGCCACACATGGTAGGCCCAAGAATGTGTCCAGTAGAACGTAGTGTCAATTGTATAAGACTTTAACAAGTCCAGTATTAACATACGGCTCAGATACCTGGACAATGACAACACTTAAGAGTAATAGGATGTTCTGAATGAAAGATGATACGGAAAATGTACGGGGCGAATAATGAAGTCATCACAGCATAAACAATATAGTTTTGAACTTCATATAAGGTGTGATTTGTTCCAAGAATGGGCTTGTAATTGTACAATCGTGGTACTTACTAGCTACTGTGGTGTATCTCCTTCAAAATAGTCCCCTTCTGACTGAACACACCGATTCCAACGGTTTTTCCACTTTTGGAAACATTCCTGGAAATGTTTTTTTCCTGAAGTGTGTTAGGACGCTCTCCGTATTTGCCTGGATGTATTCAATCACGTCAAACTGCTTCCCTTTCAGTGAAAATTTCAGTTCAGGAAACAGGTAGAAACCCGCAAGGGCCAAATCAGGGGAATATGACGGTTGTGGAAGCACACAAATTTTGAATTTGTTCAAAAATTCCAAAATGGAGAAAGCACAATGAGCTGGAGTATTGTCATGGTGTAGCACCCAACTCCAGTCTTCCCACAATGCAGGCCTTTTCTTCTGCACCGTTTCACACAAACAATCGAGGACACATTTGCAGTATTCCTGGTTAATTATCTGTCCTCCAGGGGTAAATTCATGATGCACAATACCGGTAGAATCGAAAAAAATTACCAACATTGTCTCCACCTGCGACCGACTTTGCCATGCTTTTTTCGGTTGCGGTGTACCTGGAGTTTTCAACTGTGAGGACTGCACTTTGGTTTCAGGATAATATCCATATTCCCATGATTCATCATCTATAATTACCTTATTTAACAAATCTGGGTCATTTTTAGTCCGATTAATCAGTTCTTGACTAACTTCAAGTTGGTCCTGTCTCTGGTCACTTGACAACACTTTTGAATGAATTTTGTGGAGATTTGACGCATGTTCAGATCTTCAGTTACAACTGACTGAACTGCATAGAAATTTCAATTAAGTCCATCAGCCATCTCCCTAATTGTAAGTCTATGATCAAAGCGCACTAAGTCACTAACTTTCACAACATTTTCATTCATCTCTGAGGTGGAAGGATGGTCAGACTGTGGTTCACCTTCAAATGATTTGCAGCTACTTTTAAATCTGTTGAACCAAACAAAAACATTTGACTGGCACATACAATTATCTCCAAAAGCTGTTTTAAACAGTCCGTAAGGCTCAGAAGCTGATTTCCCAGTTGGGTCAGCATTTTGCCAACCCCTTTCAACAAGTTCATGCATGTACACAGAAAACTGGCAACACAGTGAGCATGTGGTGCTTCAGGAAGACGTTCTTTTGTTTGGCAGTTGCTAAAACCTCAATCACTAAGTTACTTTAACTGAAGTAAATTCAAATCACTACTTTAACTATATGCCTACGCATTTTGTTGACTTCCCCAATTCTTGACCTAGCTGTCACATTCCAACCTAACTTGGACCTCAGTCTATGCAACAAACCAGCTCGTCAGAACAATTCCTTTCTGTTCTTCGCAGGTCAAACCTATATCAGTAGGTTCAACCAACATAGCTGACAGTACTTTTTGTCATAATTTATATTTTTTGTGGGACATCCACAACTGTAGCTAAAGTTTTTCATTATTAATAAACCTACTCCAGTTGTAATTGACAAATTTTATTTGGATAAAATCACACACGGCCCAGATTTCGGGAACTACATCATATCATTCAGGTACTACAGAAAACAAGAGAAATTAAGAGGGATACTATATAGAATTAATTAACGTTAAAAGTAAAATAAAGGCACAAATGACACAGAATGCCAATTTGTGAACCTGAAAAGTAGCCTATGATATAATTGCTCACCACCACAAACAGCTGCATGAACTGCAAAGAGACATCTCAGTACATATGTACGTCAGAGCACCCACTACCACATGTGTAATAACAAGGGTGGGAGTGAGAACTAAAGACATCTTGGTGAACAACACAGTCGCAACTCCACATTTTTCTCAAATTCCACTTGCTACTAATAGCGCTAAAATCACTTTACTGAATTTATTTATTTTTATTTAGCGTATGGCAAGTACAAATCACGTATGAAAAATCACTTTACTGAATGAATGGCATTAACTAACACAGGCGTGATATAGAGCAAACAATAAAAGCAGAACATGCAATGTATTGTGTGATTTTCAAGATATAAAAATAATACAAATGTATAATGAAAGTGTCAAGAACCAAATATAATAAAACCATAGTATAAAATGTAAGAGACCAAAGTAACGTAACACATTATCCATTGTAGTGCACAATATGTCAAAAGTACAGAGTACATCAATTAAGAATACAAGGCTATAAATGCAGAGACTGCAACAGAACATGTAAGGTAAACTGCAGAACCTTGGTGCACAAAATTTCCAGTAGCAGAGATATCAGTCTGACTAGTAAACCCCCCAAAAATAATGAATATATTCTGACCAAAGATGCTGGAGTTGGCAGTTGTGTGTGCATGAGGTGTGCTTGCTTTGTGTGTGTGTGTGTGTGTGTGTGTGTGTGTGTGTGTGTGTGTGTGTGTGTGTGTGTGTGTGTGGGGGGGGGGGGGGGGGGGGGCGGCATGTGTACATGTCTTTTACTGATGAAGGCTGTAGGCGGAAGCTGTATGCGAGTATCTTAATTGTGCCTGCCTGCAACTTGATGTGTCTTCTTTACAGTAAATAGCAATCTCTTTTCTCCAACGTTGTTGAATGTATACACAACCACACATTAGCTACGTAAGTGAGGAACAGTACAATAATGCTGGTACTTAGTATTAAATGTCCACAGTGTGAGTGTAGATACAAGGTATGTCTACAAAGTAAGTTCCGTTTGGTTATATAAAACAAACATGTACAGATATAGAAAAAAATATTTATTGTACAAAAATATACAGCTGTTAAACTACTTTCTACATAGCTTCCGAAATTTTGTAGTCACTTATCATAGCATGGCACAAGTTTTTGTAAGCCTTCTTCATACAAGGTTGCTGCCTGTGTATTCAACCATGGGGTAACATATTCTTTCAGCTTGTCATCATTGTTGACATGTAGACCAACAAGGACAGATTTTAGGTGTAAGAAGAGATGAAAGTTGCTAGGAGCAAGGTCTGGCCTGTACGGAGGATGATCAAAAGTGTCCCAGTGTAATTCCCATAAGATTTGTTTGGTCACACATTCGCCATGTGAGGTCGGGCATTATCGTTGGGAGGGGGGGGGGAGGGAGGGGGGGGGGCTTTTGACAGTAATTCTCGGCACTTGTTCTGTATTGTGCGGCGCAAATTCTTAATGGTCTCACAGTAACCATGCGCATTGATTATCTGGCCCCGTGCTTAAAAAAAAAATCAAACAGCAAAACGCACATGACTTCTCGAGGTGTCAAGATTTGCTTAGGCTTAACCTTCACTGGGGACAAAGTGTGCCTCCATTTCATTGATTGCCGTTTCGTGTCAAGGGTGTCATACAATAAGCAAGGTTCATCACCCGTGACTATCTGAGAAAGAAAACCATCACCTTCTACATTGAAGCGTGTCAAAAACTGAAGTGCACTGCCCATCCATTGTTTTTTGTGTTGTTGACTACGAATTTCGGGTGCCCAACATAAGCAAAGTTTTCGAAATTTCAGTTTTTCAGTAACAATTTCATGAATCAGTGATTGTGAGATTTGGGAACTTCCATAGCAAGGGCACTAAGTGTAAACTTTAGGTTGTGCTGAAACTTCTCTTCAGTTGTGTGAACCAGTTCATCAGTAACCACAGACAGGCATCCACTTCGTTCTTCATCGTGCACTTGATCACATTCTTCATTGAACAGTCAGAACCCATCTTCTAACCATTGAATCACTCACAGCATTTTGGCTGTAAGCCTTGCAGATTTGCCAATGAATTTCCGTTGGTTTAACTTTCTTTGCATTAGGAAACAAATCACAGGTCTGATTTCACACGTGACAGCATTTTCAATTACAGCTGACATTATAAAGAAGCACTACAATCAACATGCCAGTAGTAGCAATCTGAAAATGGCTTACATGTCTTCTCCTTGAGTCAGAGTAACTGCCGCACATGCTCGGAACTGCGATTGTAGCGCTGCCGCGGATAGAAATAGAAACTGAACTTACTTTGTGGATGACCCTTATATAATGGGCAGACAGGGAGAAGTTTTCAAACTAAGGTCAGAGAACATGGTACCACTAGTCATGCTAAGTCATCTTTAGCGGTGAATTTGGCACACAGCATGCACAACTTGTGTAACATTAAAGATGACTTAGAAATCTTGCACAGACAATCAAAAAGCTCAGTGCTTAACATTTTGGAAGAGTCAGAAATTATTAAGTGCACGTTGCAACATCCAAACAGCAATGAGCAAATTGAATGCTCAGTTAACTATTTCTTATGTCTACCGTGATCCCCACCATAGTATACTGTCATATTTTGTCATCTCTGTATAAGTTATAGGTATGACATCATGGCCCGTAATGTTGAAGGTCATGAGTCATGTTAACTGGAAGGCATTGCATCCCATTTTAAGAGCTTTTTCTTTTAATGGGTTTGTGTATAATATGCTGTTCCTCAACTACGTAACTTATGTGTAGCTCTACAGCTACCGTCAGTTTATTTCTTGTATTTACTAGTCATGCTGTCTTCTCCGCTACTGGTGATTTTGTGAACCATGATTCTGTAGGTTACCTTATACATTGTGTTGTACTGTCTGCATCCATAGCTTTGTATTCTTAATATGACAGACTCTGTATACCTGACATATCATGTACTATAATGGATAATTTGTGGTATGTTAATTTGATCTCTCTCATATTTTATACAATGGTTTTATTATTTTTAGTTCTTGATCGTTTCATTATACATTTTTATTCTTTTTATTTCTTGTCAATCACATTATCCATTGAACAATGGAAGGATAGCTGCTACTCACTGTACAGCGGAGATGCTGAGTTGCAGATTGACACAGCAAAATGACTTTCAGAAAAGAAGCTTTTGGCTAACAACGCCTTAGTTGAAAATTAGACCACACACACACACACACACACACACACACACACACACACACACACACACACACGACCACAGACCCTGCAAGCTGCAGCCAGACTATGAACAGCAGCACATGATGGGAGAGGCAATCAGATGGGGGTAAGGAAGAGGCTGGAGCTGGGAGGGGAAAGTACAGCAGGGTAGGGATGGGGGACAGTTAAGTGCTGCTTGTGGAATCGTGCAGCAATGAGTTGGAGAGTAGGGCAGCTGGGTGCAAAGAGGATGTTAGAGGGCGGGGGAGAGAGAGGAGTAGCAGGAAGGGGGAGAAGTAAGAAGACTGGGTGCTTTGGGGCAGTACAGGGCTGTGTAGTGCTGGAACAGTAACTGGGAAAGGGATAGACGGTTAAGGACAATGACAAATGAAGAATGAGTTCAGGAGGATTTTGGGAACGTAGGATATACTACAGGGAGAGTTCCCACTTCCACAATTCAGAAAGCTGGTGTTTGTGTGAAGGATCCAGATGACACGGACTGTGAAGCAGTCACTGAAATGTATGTCATGTTGAGCAGCATGCTCTGCAACATGGTAGTCCAGTTGTTTCTTGGCCACAGTTTGTTGGTGGCCATTCATGCAGACAGACAGCTTGTCGGTTGTCATGCCCAAGTAGAATACAGTACAGAGGTTGCAGCTCAGTTTGTAGATCACATGACTAGTTTCACAGGTAGCCCTGCTTTTGACAGCATAGGTGATACTTGTGACCAGACTGAGGTAGGTGACTGTGGGAGGATATATGGGACAGGTCTTGCATCTATCTCTATTACAGGGATATGAACCATGAGGCAAGGGGTTGGAAGCAGGGATTGTGTAGAGATGGACAAGGATTTGTGTATCAGTTGCTCTGTACCACACCTATCTTAGGTAACGCCATTCATATGGTAATATGGCTTTAGCACTTTTAGTAGCAGGTGGTGTTTGAGAGGAAACGTGGGGGGGTACTCCTGTGTTATTAGCTGTGATTTCTTAGGTTGTCCCTCCCCTCCGCCCCTTTTGTATTATTTCTGGCAGCAGCCACTCTACGATGTACATGTCTACCGAGACATCTCACTGCAGTTTACATGGCATCTGTTGACTGTCTTTCTGGGTGTCCACATCATGTGGTTGGCTGAGCACTTATGCGGTAAACTACTTTTAACGTTCAAAAATTGAATATTTATGTCTTCATTTTACTTAAACCTACACCTTGACTGACCATTCGCAGTTCTTAGGTTACATTAATCTGGCAATGAATGTTATATGTTGATTCATTACTTTTTTTTCACTTATACCCTGTTTAGTTGACTGAAATGATCTTTTCATGACTCACCCACACAGGAGCTCACATGCTACTCGATAAATTTGCCGCATGTTTTACATGACTGGTACAATTTTCTTTTACAAAATCAAGGTATAACCTGACATTCAAATTTGTATAGACCCTTTTAACATTTATTTTAAATAGTATCCCCCTTAGTCTCCCCCCCCCCCCCCCTCTCTCTCTCTCTCTCTCTCTCTCTCTCTCTCTCTCTCTCTCTCTCTCTCTTTCTTTTTTAACTTGACGATGGGATTTACTTCCCGATGTGCAAGATTTTATCCAAATAAAGGATTTGTCAATTACAACTACATCAGATTAATTCATCATGAAAAATTGTAGCAACAGTTGTGGATTTATCAAAATAAATACTGTCACATTTGTTGGTTGAATTACTGATATAGCTTTGGTGTGTTAAGAAATAATGAAGCAGTGTGACATGATGTTTGGTTTGTCAGGCGCTCAACTGTGCAGTCATTAGCGCCCGTCCTAAGTCCCAATTTTTTCACAGTCAATTTTTGTTTCACAGTCCAATCAAGCCACTGTCACAAATTAAGAGGATGATGAAATGTTGATGACAACACAAATGCCCAGTCCGTGGGCAGAGAAAATCCCCAACCCGGCTGGGAATCGAACCCGGGACCCCGTGATCCAGAAGCAGCAATACTAGCCGCTAGACCACGAGCTGCAGACCCTGTGTGACATGTATGTGCAAAAAAAAATGTAGATTGTTCTGACAGGCTGCTCCATTACTAGGTCTACATCCGGGTCAAGAGTTGGCAAAGTATAGTTCAAGCAGCAACTTCTGTTGTGCATCACATGCAAAAGTTTTTTGTATAAAATATTTACTGCGAATTTTGAGGATCCATTTTTCAAAGGACTTTAAAATTACATGGAAAAGTCAAGGTAGGGTTTTGCACAATTAGTTAAATTCATTGCTGTGAAACATACCTGTGTTGCTCTGTCATTGGTATTTATAACGGATTATCCATACATCATTGTGTTCCCGTTTTTATATATATATATATATATATATATATATATATATATATATATAGTAGTGCTGAATAAATAGTTCCTTTAAATTCTCTTACAGACTCCAAAACAAAATCAGCTTCAAACATAAGCAGATGACTACACATAACACAACGCAGGTGCTGTTTCATTACTGCTAAGGAGAGAGGGTACCTAAAGTTTTAAATGGAAACTCACTGACAATGTCATTATCTGCGGTTAGAATACCAAGGACCTGCAGTATCAAAGCTAGTAAACAACCTTACAGCATAGGAAAGCTAGTTACACTATCTACATGCATTCTCAGCAGATTGGATCTATCACACGGCAGAGCAACAAGTTTCTGACTATGTACTTACTGCCATTTGCTTGTATCCTGGACTCTGCAAGAGATGTTATTGCTGGCCGTGTGGGTGCAGGCAGTGCTGCCATACTGAAGCCGCCCTCTGGCAAGGCTACAGGATTGCCAATAGTCACCCTGACCTCCGACCCCTTTGCCAGTACTGTCAGGTCATGGATTATCATGACACACCTGCAACACAGATTTGCAATAATCACAGGGGCTGGACACAGGAACAATGTGAGAGTAAACAACAATGAAAGGTGTAACCTGTACACTCACTCACTCCCACTTTTCTGCGTATGTGTGATTCATTTTTGAAAATTATACAGGAAATGTTTTCTCCTAGTCAAACATCAGCCAATTCAGTTTCAGATGGCTCAACCTTCTATAATACTGGCTCTTCAGTTGGAAGTAATTTTGTGTGTTACCACAACAAATCACTGTTCAGATATTGTTTGCCATTTGTTGTCTGTCCACTGTATTTTTAGGTAGTCCTATGACTTTAATATTATGAATTTTAAGACAGCTGAAAAATAGGCAAGTAAAAATATGAAGCAAATAATTACATAATAAAAAAACTGTAATATTTTATAGAGGTAGCTCTAGACCTATTTCATCTAAAGCTTGGTTTGCAAAAGAGTGAACACAAGTGAATGTCCACAGTGTAAACGGGACACTAACAGATGCTAAAAACATTCAGCAGCGATTCATTTGCATTAATGCATGAGCGCTTGTTTCATTACGTGTTTTTTCCAGAGAATCAAAATTGGCAGGGTTTTTGCTTCTGCGTTTGCCTAAATGTGAACAGTGCAGAAAGCATTAACATTTGAAGTCTGCTGTTTTCATGCATGAACTACCTTAGGTATTGAGCAATCCAGAGGCAGAGGAGAAAAATGTTACTATAGTGCCTTTAACCCTTTGGCTGCTGAAGGCGCGCCACCGTCTGCGGCGTAATCCGTCTACCTGCGCTGCGTGACTGTCCCTTGGAGCCGCCGCCGGGACCGGATCGGCCCGTGCTACTCAACCTGCCCTGTGCTGAATATTTCTCGGGTGAATATGACTCACACAGAGCCAGTGTGAATTTTCGGCGGCTTTGAGCTGTAATATCTTGGGCAATTGTTTTTGTAAAGAAATAAAATTTGGCCATCTTGTACAATTTTATGCGTTCTCTTAAGAACAACAATGAAAATGAGCCATACTGAGCCAGAAAATTGTAGGTACATCAGCCAAAAAAATAGGCGCCTGAAAAAATTTCAAAGTTTGGCGTCTTGCATCTCCCGAACTAATGCTATGATGAACGTGCAACTTGGCATGTAACAACACAAGGTTCTTAAACATAAAGTTTCATTTCCATATCACTTTTCAGAACTGAATGAATTAAGCACAAAATTGAAGATTTTGTAAAAACATCAAAAATGCAATATTTTCACTCCGATTTTGCTAGAAAACTATGCTCCATAAAACATACCAACTGGAATGAAAGTTGGGCACAAAAATCAGTGTAAACTTCAGGTTAGCATGTCTAGTAGTGTGAACACATGATGAAAATGAAATTTAGAGTGCAATAGATTGACTGCACATCGATAAGAAATCAAAATTTATATTCCCCTACTATTTTCCAATAATCAACAAATTAGTCGAAAAGATGTTGATTTTTATGAAAAGATGAAAGCAGGGTGTATTCAATACTTCTTTTTCAAATACCGTTTTCTATTAATGCTTCAAAGCCAGTCTCGTTCGAACAACAAATTTTAAGCCCCCACCCTCCCCAGAACAAAAATTTTCAATTTTGGCTAACAACAGAGACAAAGTAGCAAGAAAAATCGCACTTAGAAAAGGGTTTTAACTTTGGCATGTTGTTTAACATTGATCAAAAGTGTTTAAATCAGTTATGGAAAACATGTTTTGTACAAGTAGACCGAGTGTGCTCCACATTTGTACTACTAAGGATAAAAGAATATAACTTTCCATGTTACTAATTTAAATGTATCATATGCAGATTAACGTATGGGTTTTGTTATAATGGCGCAATGTACTTGGCATAATTACATTTGCCACAATACAGATATTGCGCCATCTCAATCACCAATTCCGTTCATTTGCCAGTGAACTGCTACATATGACGTTAGGATTCGTTTGAATAATTTTACACCTGTTGCATCTACTTCCAATCCTTCTTTTAGATCTGGGCTTTGGACCGGCGAAGGTAAAAATAGATTTTTTTTTTTACATTTTTTTTACTAATTCATTCAGAAGTGTCAATAAATTTTTTCAGATTTAGTTCCCAATGATTAGCAATCTTCTTTGTATGATAAGTCTCAAAGCAGGGTGCAGCACATAATGGAATGTCGCAAGTTTTGCACTGGTATCTAGTTTCCCAGCGCACTTTCTGTTTCATGCAAACCACACTTCTGCGCATTAGCATACTTTTCTGCGAATGTTCACCCATGATAACAGCCTGAAAATGTCTCCCTGCGAAACGTAGAGGATTCTCGTCATCGTAGTGCCTTCCCCTACCAGCTTTTCCCCATTCTGTAGCATATTTTTCTACCATCTGACTTCTGGTCAGGTGACTACAGGGTTATAAACACAAAATCAAATAGGGGTAATGCAGGAGTAGGTTTAATAATGAATAGGAAAATAGGAATGCGGGTAAGCTACTACAAACAGCATAGCGAACGCATTATTGTGGCCAAGATAGATACGAAGCCCACACCTACTACAGTAGTAAAAGTTTATATGCCAACTAGCTCTGCAGATGACGAAGAAATTGAAGAAATGTATGATGAAATAAAAGAAATTATTCAGATTGTGAAGGGAGACGAAAATTTAATAGTCATGGGTGACTGGAATTCGATAGTAGGAAAAGGAAGAGAAGGAAACATAGTAGGTGAATATGGATTGGGGCTAAGAAATGAAAGAGGAAGCCGCCTGGTAGAATTTTGCACAGAGCACAACATAATCACAGCTAACACTTGGTTTAAGAATCATGAAAGAAGGTTGTACACATGGAAGAGCCCTGGAGATACTATAAGGTATCAGATAGATTAGATAATGGTAAGACAGAGATACAGAAACCGGGTTTTAAATTGTAAGACATTTCCAGGGGCAGATGTGGACTCTGACCACAATCTATTGGTATTGAACTGTAGATTAAAACTAAAGAAATTGCAGAAAGGTGGGAATTTAAGGAGATGGGACCTGGATAAACTGGCTAAACCAGAGGTTGTACAGAGTTTCAGGGACAGCATAAGGGAACAATTGACAGGAATGGGGGAAAGAAATACAGTAGAAGACAAATGGGTAGCTCTGAGGGATGAAGTACTGAAGGCAGCAGAGGATCAAGTAGGTAAAAAGACTAGGGCTAGTAGAAATCCTTGGGTAGCAGAAGAAATATTGAATTTAATTGATGAAAGGAGAAAATATAAAAATAAAGTAAATGAAGCAGGCAAAAAGGAATACAAACGTCTCAACAATGAGATAGGTAGGAAGTGCAAAACGGCTAAGCAGGCATGGCTAGAGGCCAAATGTAAGGATGTAGAGGCTTATCTCACTAGGGATAAGATAGATACAGCCTACAGGAAAATTAAAGAGACCTTTGGAGAAAAGAGAACCACTTGTATGAATATCAAGAGCTCAGATGGAAACCCAGTTCTAAGCAAAGAGGGGAAAGCAGAAAGGTGGAAGGAGTATATAGTCTATACAAGGGCGATGTACTTGAGGACAATATTATGGAAACGGAAGAGGATGTAGATGTAGATGAAATGGGAGATACAATACTGCGTGAAGAGTTTGACAGAACACTGAAAGACCTGAGTCGAAACAAGGCCCCGGGAGTAGACAACATTCCATTAAAACTACCGACGGCCTTGGGAGAGCCAGTCCTGACGAAACTCTACCATCTCGTGAGCAAGACAGGTGAAATACCCTCAGATTTCAAGAAGAATATAATAATACCAATCCCACAGAAAGCAGGTGTTGACAGATGTGAAAATTACAGAACTATCAGTTTAACAAGTCACAGCTGCAAAATAATAACACGAATTCTTTACAGACGAATGGAAAAACTAGTAGAAGCCAACCTCGGGGAAGATCAGTTTGGATTCCGTAGAAACACTGGAACACGTGAGGCAATACTGACCTTACGACTTATCTTAGAGAAAGATCAAGAAAAGGCAAACCTACGTTTCTAGCATTTGTAGACTCAAAGAAAGCTTTTGACAATATTGACTGGAATACTCTTTCAAATTCTAAAGGTGGCAGGGGTAAAATATAGGGAGCGAAAGGCTATTTACAATTTGTACAGAAACCAGATGGCAGTTATAAGAGTCGAGGGACATGAAAGGGAAGCAGTGGTTGGAAAGGGAGTTAGACAGGGTTGTAGCCTCTCCCCGATGTTGTTCAATCTGTATATTGAGCAAGCAGTAAAGGAAACAAAAGAAAAATTCAGAGTAGGTATTAAAATTCATGGAGAAGAAATAAAAACTTTGAGGTTCGCCGATGACATTGTAATTCTGTCAGAGACAGCGAAGGACTTGGAAGAGCAGTTGAATGGAATGGACAGTGTCTTGAAAGGAGGATATAAGATGAACATCAACAAAAGCAAAACGAGGATAATGGAATGTAGTCTAATTAAGTCGGGTGATGCTGAGGGAATTAGATTAGGAAATGAGACATTTAAAGTAGTAAAGGAGTTTTGCTATTTGGGGAGCAAAATAACTGATGATGGTTGAAGTAGAGAGGATATAAAATGTAGACTGGCAATGGCAAGGAAAGCGTTTCTGAAGAAGAGAAATTTGTTAACATCGAGTATAGATTTAAGTGTCAGGAAGTCATTTCTGAAAGTATTTGTATGGAGTGTAGCCATGTATGGAAGTGAAACATGGACAATAAATAGTTTGGACAAGAAGGGAATAGAAGCATTCGAAATGTGGTGCTACAGAAGAATGCTGATGATTAGATGGGTAGATCACATAACTAATGAGGAGATATTGAATAGGATTGGGGAGAAGAGAAGTTTGTGGCAAAACTTGACTAGAAGAAGGAATCGATTTGGAGAACATGTTCTGAGGCATCAAGGGATCACAAATTTAGCATTGGAGGGCAGCGTGGAGGGTAAAAATCGTGGAGGGAGACCAAGAGATGAATACACTAAGCAGATTCAGAAGGATGTAGGTTGCAGTAGGTACTGGGAGATGAAAAAGCTTGCACAGGATAGAGTAGCATGGAGAGCTGCATCAAACCAGTCTCAGTACTGAAGACCACAACAACAACAATCTCCCTTACGAGAGAAAGGTGCAACTCTGTGAGTGCCATTTCTCGCCGTTACCAACCAGTGGAGAGCATGAGCATTTAGAGTGCACAAATCCAGAATGTGAAAAAAATATTTCTTATACCATTTCACAGTCTTACGCACTGATAGCACCAAGCTCAGTAACATGTCACAATTGTCAAATGCACCCATACTCTAATTGTAATCTACAATACATTGCGGTTTCTTTATTTTTTCGCAAGTATTTCTGTCGGTTTTCTCTGTTTCAACCATTTGTGTTGTGTGACTTGTGGTAAACATGTACACCTCTCTCTTATTGCACCACTTGATGGCAAGGACCTTGTCAGTGGACCTAAACTCAGTTTCTCCTCGTTTTAATTTGTTCTGCAGTTTTGGCATGTCGCGCCTGTTCTTACGAACAGTGCCACATGCGGCTGTTCCATGGTTGTGAAGCTAGAGGAACAGGTCCAGGCTGGAATACCAGTTATCGACATATAGAATATCACCCTGTTCCAAATATGGTCCCATAAGAGTTGCCACTATGTCACCACATTTTCCCAATTTGTGGAACCCAATTTCTGTTGTTGCCCCTGTATATACAATAAAATCTAAAGTATACCCACTCTGATAGTCACACAGTACAAATATCTTTATTCCGAATCTACTTAGCTTGGTTGGAATAAATTGCTTAGAAGATAATCGTCCTTTGAACAGCAAGAGACTTTATCGACACAAAGCATGTGATGTGGGCGAAATGAATTACGAAACGTCTTACGAACTTTTGTCAACAATCGTCCTAACTTTAAATAGACTGATGCCTCCAGTACTCGCAGAGTACATTCTCAGAAGTACACAAAAACGGTCTCGGGACATAATTTCGCTGGAAACTGTTGTGTTCAAAAGGGTATCTCTGGACCAATAATCACTTAATTTTAACTTCTTAACTTGCGCCATTAGAAGGCAAACAGAAACAAAACAATACATTTTCTCAAATCCAGTGTCTTTCCACTTTGACAGTCGAGAATTCAGATTCTGCAGTATTTTCTCTGGTGTAAACGTAAAAACGATTTGTTTCATCTGCAATAAATTGCAACAGTTTTTCAGACATAAATTTCACGAACTCGAGTCATTGAAGCGATGGTTGAACGGCTGGAAATATGTTTCTTTCCAGGCAAATGTGTCACTTAAGCGTGCTCTTTTCTGAACCGTTTCACTGTCACTGTCTGATTCCTCGGATTCAGAGGAACTGCTGACTGTAATTCTTGCTCTCCCCTCTGATGTAAAGGATACTGAGGGCTACAGCTTCGAGATTCTGTTGAAGACTCATCACTGTTAGCAACGTCAGGTAATTCACACTCACTGTCGCTCTTAGTGAGCATATCCAGGATTTCTTTATCTGAACAACCATGGCAACATGACATTTGTCACATAGAAAACAAGAAAACAGACAAAAATACAGGAATCTAAGTCGAATTCTGCAAAGAGCAAATGCAGCAACAAAGAAATATGCACTCTCGAACTACACAGTCAGACCACTGAACAGTTACTAGAAGAGTGAGGTGGAAAAAAAGCTCTGCGTGTATACACGTCCGTAGCACTCAGGTAGATGTGACTCAGTGCACCCAAACAAGTCCATTGCGGTGGGAAGGCCGGTGGCGTGGGACGTGTAAACACTTCCTTAGCACTGTAGGGAAGACCCAAGGCCGCATGTAAACACATCAGGCACACCAGGGGAACGGCGAGGCACGACAACTTAACACGTCCGCAGCAGTCAAAGGATTAAAATTAGTTGCGACTATTGATGTTTTACTCGCTGAAGGGGATGTGACGCCATTGCCGAGGTAACACTAACGGCGAGCCGCCTTTCCCTACCACACCGCCAGCAGTTCGCTGGTAAAACGCCCCTGCTGCCATGCCATGGATGAAAAGCACCAAGTGGTATTGCGTATTAGATGCATCCATGTTCATCAGCGTTACTTGCAAAGCCTTTTCTTCTGGCATTTAAGTGATCTGCAGTTATTAGGTACTGCGAACAAATGTATTATTTTGGTGCTGCATTAATAACAACAGTGTAATATGTCCGAACACAAGTTTCACAATAAAAGTGGTTGACAAGAACACGTTCACCAGCTGTGAAGATAATGTTCTGCTGCAAAATATTCCTCCGAATTTGGTACTAATAATGGACAAAGCGGCACACCATTCTGTTGTAATGCATAAAACTAAGACAATGCAGCAAAGGTTGAAACTAGCACATATATAAATATGGTGAAGTTAATGGAACTTTTTTTCTGTACAAGCCATAAACTTCACACTAGCAGGTCAACCAACTGGCTGATGCAAAAGGACATAGTTTAATCACGCTTGCTCTGTATCACGTTCATTTAAATCCGATTGAGAATATACAGGCCCCTGATAAAAAGCAACATGGCAAAAACCACCAAGAAGTCTGCACTCACTGAGGTTGAAATGCTAACAAAAGAAGCCACTGCAAATGTTGCACCACATGACAGGTCTCGAGCTGTCAGTCGTACCGAGAAGGTAGTTTAAGACACAAGGGTTCATGAAAAACTATGACGAGTTTTGAACACACAACTTGTCTTGTTGCCATGTTAAAAGTTGCTTCTTTTGCCAAAAAACAGCAGAGTTTACAAATATCATCTGATTAACATTCTAATCCAGTTGACGCTGCAACAGAATCCTGAATTAAACTAGCATCTAAGGGCAACAAAGGTCCACAGTTCATGAAAAAACAAATTGTCAGAATAAAAATAAATGTTTAACTTCAGTTATATTGTTGCAAAACCCACAGCAATTCTTGGTTCACCAGCTATTGATTGTCCTTAAAAATCACATTACTTCATTTGAAAAAAAATTTGTAGTTTCTTGAATATCAGAGTAGAGATGGAAGCTTCACATATTAATCATATCCTAATGTTATCATTTGCCAAACCTTGTTTTGATATCTCAAAACATTTATGAGATGTAGTTGTTGTTGCTGTTGTTGTTGCTGTTGTTGTTGTTGTTGTTGTTGTTGTCGTCGTCTTCAGTCCTGAGACTGGTTTGAAGCAGCTCTCCACGCTAATCTATCCCGTGCAAGCTCCTTCATCTCCCAGTACCTACTGCAACCTACATCCTTCTGAATCTGCTTAGTGTATTCATCTTTTGGTCTCCCTCTACGATTTTTACCCTCCACGCTGCCCTCCAATGCTAAATTTGTGATCCCTTGATGCCTCAGGATATGTCCTACCAACCGATCCCTTCTTCTAGTCAAGTTGTGCCACAAACTTCTCTTCTCCCCAATCCTATTCAATACCTCCTCATTAGTTATGTGATCTACCCACCTGATCTTCAACATTCTTCTGTAGCACCACATTTCGAAAGCTTCTATTCTATTCTTGTCCAAACTATTTATTGTCCATGTTTCACTTCCATACATGGCTACACTCCATACAAATACTTTCAGAAACGACTTCCTGACACTTAAATCTATACTCGATGTTAACAAATTTCTCTTCTTCAGAAACGCTTTCCTTGCCATTGCCAGTCTACATTTTATGTCCTCTCTACTTCGACCATCATCAGTTATTTTGCTTCCCAAATAGCAAAAATCCTTCACTACTTTAAGTGTCTCATTTCCCAATCTAATTCCCTCAGCATTACCCGACTTCATTCGACTACATTCCATTATCCTCGTTTTACTTTTGTTGATGTTCATCTTATATCCTCCTTCCAAGACACTGTCCATTCCGTTCAACTGCTCTTCCAAGTCCTTTGCTGTCTCTGACAGAATTACAATGTCATCGGTGAACCTCAATGTTTTTATTTCTTCTCCCTGGATTTTAATACCTACTCCAAATTTTTCTTTTGTTTCCTTTACTGCTTGCTCAATATACGGATTGAATACCATCGGGGAGAGGCTACAACCCTGTCTCACTCCCTTCCCAACCACTGCTTCCCTTTCATGTCCCTCGACTCTTATAACTGCCATCTGGTTTCTGTACAAATTGTAAATATCCTTTCGCGCCCTGTATTTTACCCCTGCCACCTTTAGAATTTGAAAGAGAATATTCCAGTCAACATTGTCAAAAGCTTTCTTTGAGTCTACAAATGCTAGAAACGTAGGTTTGCCTTTCCTTAATCTTTCTTCTAAGGTAAGTCGTAAGGTCAGTATTGCCACACGTGTTCCAACATTCTACGGAATCCAAACTGATCTTCCCCAAGGTCGGCTTCTACTAGTTTTTCCATTCATCTGTAAATAATTCGTGTTAGTATTTTTGCAGCTGTGACTTATTAAACTGATAGTCCTGTAATTTTCACATCTGTCAACACCTGCTTTCTTTGGGATTGGTATTATTATATTCTTCTTGAAGTCTGAGGGTATTTCACCTATCTTGCTCACGAGATGGTAGAGTTTCGTCAGGACTGGCTCTCCCAAGGCCGTCGGTAGTTTTAATGGAATGTTGTCTACTCCCGGGGCCTTGTTTCGACTCAGGTCTTTCAGTGTTCTGTCAAACTCTTCACGCAGTATCATATCTCCCATTTCATCTACATCTACATCCTCTTCCGTTTCCATAATATTGTCCTCAAGTACATCGCCCTTGTATAGACTATATACTCCTTCCACCTTTCTGCTTTCCCCTCTTTGCTTAGAACTGGGTTTCCATCTGAGCTCTTGATATTCATACAAGTGGTTCTCTTTTCTCCAAAGGTCTCTTTAATTTTCCTGTAGGCTGTATCTATCTTATCCCTAGTGAGATAAGCCTCTACATCCTTACATTTGGCCTCTAGCCATGCCTGCTTAGCCGTTTTGCACTTCCTACCTATCTCATTGTTGAGACGTTTGTATTCCTTTTTGCCTGCTTCATTTACTTTATTTTTATATTTTCTCCTTTCATCAATTAAATTCAATATTTCTTCTGTTACCCAAGGATTTCTACTAGCCCTAGTCTTTTTACCTACTTGATCCTCTGCTGCCTTCAGTACTTCATCCCTCAGAGCTACCCATTTGTCTTCTACTGTATTTCTTTCCCCCATTCCTGTCAATTGTTCCCTTATGCTGTCCCTGAAACTCTGTACAACCTCTGGTTTAGTCAGTTTATCCAGGTCCCATCTCCTTAAATTCCCACCTTTCTGCAATTTCTTCAGTTTTAATCTACAGTTCAATACCAATAGATTGTGGTCAGAGTCCACATCTGCCCCTGGAAATGTCTTACAATTTAAAACCTGGTTCCTAAATCTCTGTCTTACCATTATATAATCTATCTGAAACCTGTCAGTATCTCCAGGCTTCTTCCATGTATACAACCTTCCTTGATGATTCTTGAACCAAGTGTTAGCTATGATTAAGTTACGCTCTGTGCAAAACTCTACCAGGCGGCTTTCTCTTTCATTTCTTAGCCCCAATCCATGTTCACCTACTATGTTTCCTTCTCTCCCTTTTCCTACCGTCGATTTCCAGTCACCCATGACTATTAAATTTTCGTCTCCCTTCACTATCTGAATAATTTCTTTTATCTCACCATACATTTCTTCAATTTCTTCGTCATCTGCTGAGCTTGTTAGCATATAAACTTGTACTACTGTAGTAGGCATGGGCTTCGTGTCTATCTTGGCCACTATAATAATTTATGAGATATGAGGGATTAATGAGTAATTCATTCTAGCTTCTTTTGCTGTTGTGTGTGTGTGTGATGGAATTGTTTACACACATTTCATTTTCTCGAGATTGGAGACAGATAGTGATATCCTTCCAAGTTAAAGAATAATTCAAATTGTTATTGACATTTGATATATGACAACATATGACCTAATATATCTAAAAACAAAGATGATGTGACTTACCGAACGAAAGTGCTGGCAGGTCCATAGACACACAAACAAACACAAACGTACACACAAAATTCAAGCTTTCGCAACAAACTGTTGCCTCATCAGGAAAGAGGGAAGGAGAGGGAAAGACGAAAGGATGTGGGTTTTAAGGGAGAGGGTAAGGAGTCATTCCAATCCCAGGAGGGGAAAGAGTTACCTTAGGGGGAAAAAAGGACGGGTACACACACACACACACACACACACACACACACACACACACACACACACAAACACACACAAACACACACACACACAAAAAAGCGCGCGAGTGTATACCCGTCCTTTTCCCCCCCTAAGGTAAGTCTTTCCGCTCCCGGGATTGGAATGACTCCTTACCCTCTCCCTTAAAACCCACATTCTTTCGTCTTCCCCTCTCCTTCCCTCTTTCCTGATGAGGCAACAGTTTGTTGCGGAAGCTTGAATTTTGTGTGTATGTTTGTGTTTGTTTGTGTGTCTATCAACCTGCCAGCACTTTCGTTCGGTAAGTCACATCATCTTTGTTTTTAATATAATAGAAGGAAACATTCCACGTGGGAAAAATTATATATAAAAACAAAGATGAGGTGACTTACCGAACGAAAGCGCTGGCAGGTCGATAGACACACAAACACACACACAAAATTCAAGCTTTCGCAACAAACTGTTGCCTCATCAGGAAAGAGGGAAGGAGAGGGGAAGACGAAAGGAAGTGGGTTTTAAGGGAGAGGGTAAGGAGTCATTCCAATCCCGGGAGGGGAAAGACTTACCTTAGGGGGAAAAAGGACGGGTATACACACACCTATTGAAGAATATTTATTGACTCAAGGTCTGAATAAATTTCTAGATGAAAAATAAAAATCAAAAATTCTGTTGCTTTAGAGGTACCCAAAACACTCAAGAGAATGCAGCACTTGTCAGAAGCGTTGATAGCTTTATGCAGAATCAGCAGCTACCAGCACTGGCACTCAAAAACAGTGAACCCTCCCTCCAACCATCAGCACAGCATTGGTATGATGCGAATTCACAACATTTGACATTACGGGGTTAAGGGCCTTGTAACACTAACCAAAACGGCCTTGCTGTGCTGGTACTGCGAATGGCTGAAAGCAAGGGGAAACTACGGCCGTAATTTTTCACGAGGGCATGCAGCTTTACTATATGGTGGCATGAAGAGCTGCATCAAACCAGTCTCAGGACTAAAGACCACAACAACAACAACAAAAAATGTTATTACCATTCTACATCTTGATTTTTCATATCAACATTTTTTTTTTCAACCATCACCCTGGCGACAAACACATTCCTCCCAGGCACTAATGATCTAGTAGTTTGGTCCCTCCCCCCCTCTTTAAACCAATAAACCAACCAACATTCCTCCCAACAATCAGTTTCCTGATACAGTCGATGTAGAATGTTTGATGTTGACAAAGCCACAATCCCACCTCTGTGGCAACCACTTTATCACTATCACAGTGAAGTCCTCAAAAGTATTCAAACAGGTTGGTTGGTTGGTTGATTTGAGGGAGGTGACCAAACAGCGAGGTCCTATGTCCCATCGGATTAGGGAAGGATGCAGAAGGAAGTCGGCTGTGCCCTTTCAAAGGAACCATCCCTACATTTGCATGGAGCGATTTAGGGACATCATGGAAAACGCAACTCTGGACGGGCAGACGCGGCTTTAAACTGTCGTCGTCCTGAATGTGAGTCCAGTGTGCTAACCATTGCACCACTTCACTTGGTACTGAAACAGGCAAAAACTGGATGGTGCTAAGTTGGGACTGTACAGAGGGGACCGATGACAGTGAATCCAAGGCATGTAATTGTTGCAGATTTCTTGTGTGATCTGGCATAGTTATTCTGGAGGACAGAGCGCGCCATGTGTGGATGAACTCTTTGATTTCTAAACTTTATTACAACATGTTGTTTTTCATGCAGCAACGGTTAATTTAGACACCAACATGTTACAATTTTGAGCCCTCTAGTGACATAGGGCTGCACATATGTAGACAGGAAAAATAAAGAAGTCGAATGTCAACTTTTATTTTAGTTAAAAAGCTTTAAGAGTTTTCACATAAAAATTTGGAGGGATAATTTTTCAGTTTACTTAATGTATGAATTATTAATGTAATCTTACAGGGAGCACACAACAGAAAAAAATACTGGATCCACTGCTCCCAAAATCTCCATATTCAGCAGCACTTATGACTATACATTCATGAAGGACTGAATAATAACAGCTGTCTACTACACATTAAACACTGTTTTCATCTGACACATACGTGTCTGAAGACTATGGGATTCTTCCTAAGCCTAGAACCCGAACTGACAATTATTTCTATGAATTTTCATTATATGATGTAATAGTTATAATTGGACACTGCCTTATTAACTAAACCCATTGTCAATAGGTGCCTAAAATCACAGTAAGACAGAAAGGAAAATAGGAGAACCAATGTCTTACAATCCAATGACATACCAAAGATTCATTTTATGGCTCTTAAAATGCAGTAGTAAGTGAATGTCTCCAGTAAGCAACACAAATATCAAATGAGGACTCACATTTCTGGCCTTCCTAATTTTTTAACCATAGATGTAAACAAGTGGTTCATTCGGACTATAGAGTAGACCGACAGCTCTCCAGACGTCAACTTGTCATTCAAATGTCTTGCAAGCAAGGCATACTTGTTCAAGTGGCAGCCATCAGAAACCAGAAGCTGATATCTCTCACTAGATCCTGCATCAGTTATTTTCCTACTGCCCTGTAAATCAATAAATAAATTAATCAAATTGGTTACACACACATTGGCATGAGCATTTGTTGCCTGCTACTTTTCAGTGAAAGAAGACTGCCTAAAAAACCCCACACTGAGAAGCTCTGACAAGAAAAACTTCAGTATCTAAGAATGGAATCTCCATCATGCTTATAAGTAAGACACACTGAAATTTCACACCAATTTCTCACTTCCTCCCTTTACTGGCTCATTTACATCATCTGCAAATTTTATGTAGTCCCACTTGTGGTTTGGTTCGAAATACAAAAAGAAGTATCATTTAGCTTTTTAGCACAGCATGCCAAATGATGATAATGTTTTGGAATGTTAATTCCTTTATCAGTTTTATATCTTGCAAGTATGAAGATACAAAAATTGGTTCCACATGTTCCCATTTTGTAAACACTAACACAAATTCAGTAGTCTCTAGCATCGGACTGACAAGGTGCAATTAATGAACTTTCCAGCTTTCTGTGGTACATATGGGCTAAATTTATTCGAAATTTTACTACTATCGAACATCACAAACTTCTCCAATAATTTCATATTATCTGGTCATTGTATTACTGTGTTTTTCCTTTAATGTATCAAATGGCTTTCAAATTAAAAGGGAGTTTTACGATATCAAGTACTTCACATTTGATACCTCCAAGGAAAGGCAATTTGTAAAATATGAGCAAGAATCATTTATTTTCTCTCCACTTACCAATGAGAGAGGCTTTTCATAACTAAATTAGCTCTTTCTTAGTGAGGTAGCATCATAATATTAATGTTCTCAATGTGGACCTCCAGTGCTTGCCATCATATATGTCTTCTTCATCAAAGTTCTTACAACAGCGCAAGAAGTCAGTCACGTTTCCTATGCCTCTGTCTCTGCACTGGCAGAAAAACGAACATCGCTTATACTAACAACGGGTGACAACCGTAACAATTTAGTGTAAGGGATACTTCAACGTACGATTCTTCCTCGAAGATGGCATACTTACATAATCAAACCGTCATACAAACGCTGACAGTAAACAAGGGATTGTATAGAACTGTAATACTTACCAGTATTTGCATTACAGGCTCTTCAACGGTGCCGCCACACTTTATAGTCTGCAAATTGGAAAAGTGACCATTATGAAACTAGTCGCACTACAATATACTGGTAGAACATGTATATAAGACATCAATTAGAATGCTCCAACAGGCCTAAAAGGAAAATCAAATCAAATTTATGTAGAAGAAATTAGAAACAACCTATATGACAGTCACCACTGACGTTTAAACCTTGCACATTTGCTCATAAAATGGCAGTCGAAATTGAACACGGCATTAGTTTCACAATGTCACATTCGTTTAGCGCCATAACAAGACTTCAAAAATTTCCACTTCCATTATGCTGCAGCTAATTCCGAGAGTATACTGTAGATTTGATAACATGAAACCACGACGTTAATCTCACTTAGTTTACAAAAACTATACCTCATGGTATACCAACTAAAAAACTCACGGCAAGTGCTCCCCCCGTAAGTTGCCAGGTCATCTTCACGGTAATAACTACAAATGCAAGCTACTATTCACTCTACAAATACAATAATCCATATTACCTTCAATTTCAAATATTCCTATTCCGCGGGAAACATTAAGTCAGAGATACTACAGCACAATTCTCCAAAGTCGTTCACGCTTGGTTGGCGGTAGCTATTTGAAGTGGCTTCCATACACATGAAATTTCTTGCACTACCCTTCACGACAACATCTAACGCGACCAAACCGGCAGTAACACTCGCATACGTCAACTATCATTTGAAAGAACACTCCTTGCACACTATCATGCTAACTTACTCGTAAAGCCAGCATTTTATTTCACATACATGAAATTCTTACATGCTCAGTCCCCTCCCACAAACCACTTCTCCAGTCGCGTAAGTCAACATTCATGTAGAAACACCGTACTTCTTACTTTCATACTGTCATGCAAACTTCTTGTCGTTCAACTTCCTTACAAGATGTCATTTCTCCCACCAACTTACAAATAAGTGAATCTTCTCTCATTCTGCTGTATTTATTTATTTATTTTCGTGTACCATAGATCCCTGATGCGAGTGTAACGCTAGGATGTCGAAGTGTCAGAAGCTGTGCTGTGGTTCGTCTAACATAACCTATCTAGAGTCGTCTGTTTATGTAAGTAAGAATACATTTATGGCCATGCTAAAATAATGAGCTCTCTCATCACCTAGGTAAACAAATACTTTCTAAAGTAGGAAATTTTCCTTACAAATGCGGAGGGAATATCATTCTAGCACTTTGCAACACCTTATAATCATTTATTTGTAATGGATCAACGCACCATCGTTTGAAGTGACAAACTGGATGAAAAATATTGAAATTGAAAATGTGAAATTATTTAAGTCCATATTACGGCAAAACAGTCAGCTGTATTGACACAACGGAAATTTGT
This sequence comes from Schistocerca serialis cubense, assembly GCF_023864345.2. NCBI lineage: Eukaryota > Metazoa > Arthropoda > Insecta > Orthoptera > Acrididae > Schistocerca > Schistocerca serialis. The sequence goes on along the minus strand of NC_064647.1, from coordinate 58,120,072 downwards.
GACTCTAGAGATTTAAAACTACTCTTGATCGCTGTTCAAATAAAAATATGCACTGTTATGTTTGCGCCTATAAGAACACTCTTATATTTATAACAGTGTGAAGCTTGCTTATAAAATTAAGCATCATATAGGTAAAACATTTACAGCATCTACAACCTATCAGAACCTTATGAAAATAAAAACAAAGCTGAGCACTTGAGACAATAACCTTACTTTCCAATGTAGCTCCGGTGTATTGTAGATAACACAATGCGATTTGGAATGCAATCAGTATATTCCAATTGCCAGATATTTCAACGTTACATGTAGCACTAATGCGAGCTAGAACAGCATCTCACATACTTGTATTCATCGTCGTCTTCAAATAATCCCTTATTATCATGTGTAATGTTCCTAAGCGATTCCTGTGAAATTCCCTTTTCTATATTCAGCATCGGTGGGACAATTTAATTTTTTCTTCATCAGTGCCACTATAAGCTTGTCGGAGAAAATCTATGGAACTCCCATACAAATAATTTCACTTTTCGCTATCTCGAAATACGTAAGCAGCGTTTCCAACATCAGGGTAAGAAAACAGTAATGTGCATGTAAGGCTAGTGGTGGAGGGATGCACCTGTAAGTAATTCATGCTTCAGAAAACCCACCTTTGAGTGAAGAATTTTTCCAGGATCAACTAGACGGGAAGGCCATGCAACTGTCAGACCTCAAGGTTGTGACCTCAGCGAGGAGTGGTGAACGTCAACAACTGCCTTCCGTTGTATCAGTAACATGCTGGGTATAAAGAAACTCATACCATGTGATCGTTACAAATTTGTTAACTAAGGACACAGAAGGCATTTTATGTGTTAATAACTTGTATTTGTGTGAGTTTAACAAAATGTAAAATGTGTTTATTCAGTTTCATTATCAAGAGAACTTTGTAACTCAAGAGATGACTTTTTTGGTAGTGAGTAGACGGCAGACACATTATCTTCGCTGAAGTATCAGTCACAAATGAAGAACTTCAGGTGCGACCCAGGGGAGTGCGTTGGTACCCTTTCTGCTCATGATGAATATTAATAACATTCCACACAATATTAACAGTAGCGTCAGACTTTTGCAGAAGACGCAGTTATCTATAATGAAATACTGTCTGGAAGAAGTTCCATAAATATTCTGTCAGATATTAAGACTATTCGAAAGTGGTCCAATTGTTAGCTGCTTGCTTTAAATGTAAACTGTACACTTCACAAATAAAAAACAAATTAAAAATACACCATTACATATAATTTGCAAAATCTGGCTACAGTTTTTTTTCAACCAATCGGTAATCGAAAAACATGTATAAATATTAGGTGTCAGAGTAAGTGACTTATATGTGTTTTTTAAGTATTCATACACAATACAAATTTCTCCCCCATCTACATTAAATAAATAATTCTCATTCTCAGCAATTAATTGATTTATGAATTATGAGAATATATCTTCTCCAACATCAGGATAACATTCAAATGTAAAATACGTAAGAGTTAATTTTCTCAATCATATTGTGTCATACAGTCAACGATAAAAAATTTTATTAACCCGAACAAACTCATCAGGGTTAAGAGGTAACGAAAAAATTATATGTAATAAAATAAATCTATTTGTTTTACTCTAAAAAGAAAAAAAATTTAAATTTATTCATTATCAATATCATGAATTGAATAATAATTAATTTCTTTTATAAAACTATATATAAATTTATAGTTAATCATTATTCTAATTTATTTTTTTACAGAAAACATTTTAGTACAACAATCAGGAAGAGTAACTTCATATTTATTGTTTAAAACTAAATAAATTTTTTGACCACATCTATTTGACAAATGTTCAGCATTTGAAATAATCTTACATTAATTACTTTTCAATTCTGTTAATTAAGTAAACGCATCTCAAATTCCTTTCTTATTACTTTTTACATCATTCAATAGATTTTCATTATCTGCATTTCAACAATAAAAGTTAAAAATAAAAAATCTAATTTTTCTTTAAATAAAAGGAAAAATTCTCAAGTACATTTGAATCATAAACGCTTTAAAATATAAAGTACTTATTTTCAACGTATAAATAACGCAAAAAAGTGAACAAACAAATGGACAACCTTAGATTATGAAACTTACATAATCTTTTAAAAGAAACAAATTGAAGAATTAATCAGAATTAAATTTCAATAAAATCAAGACTTTTATTAAGTTTTATTATAACAATGATTTAAGGTTTAAACCTATAAAACTTCGAGCAATTTCTAAAACGGAATTATTAAAAAAATTTTTTGAACTTAATAAACGAGAGTTACTCGAACATAATGAATACTGTAAGTTTAATATTAAGACTAACGATAAAGACCTGAAAAACAGAACGTTAAGAGATATTCATGAAGTAAATAAAACAAAACAACAAAAATATTCTAAACTGAATAAACAAGAAATAATCAAGTTATTGAAAAATCAAAATTATATATTAATAACAACTAGAATGAATTGAAAAACAATACTCTAAAAGAACACCAAGTAAATTGTAAATTGGAATATTTAAAGAAATAAACTTAGTAAACAAAAATAACTGCAACTTACTGAAAAATCAGAGTATAATATTAACAAACAAGAATCATTCGAAAATCCCAAGAAGGGTATTAATAAAACGAAAGTGGATCGTAAAAAATTACACCAATACTTCGAGTTAATAAACATCAAGAAATTAAACAAGAAGTAATCAGAAAATGTATTTAAATCTCAGCTTAGTAAATCCTGATGATGACGAATATAGACAAATAAATAAATACACAAAAAAATCGAAGCTCTTTAATCAAGAAAATTGAGTTATAAAATTAAAAGTACCATTGATGAAGCACAACCAAAGAATTTTTAATCAAGTTAAAGAAGAAGTAATCTGTACATTTAAGCGTACTTTAATACAAAGAAGATCGACTAAAATAAACATGAATTTTTTGTCATTTTAAAAGATAAGATGAAGATAATAAATTTTTATACAGGTAATGAAGTTCTATTAAGATCAACTGATTAAGAAGATTTATGTCAAACATCAACAAATAAACAGATATGAAAGAAATGCAAAAGAATAAACCTGGTTGATCTTTATTATTTATAAATAATTAAGAATTAAGTGTTAATAAAACATATTCCCGGATTTGGATCTTCATACATTGATTTACCAGAAATAATTAAAAGCAAAAAAGCTTAAGTTAATATTCAAAACAACCATCAATGATGTTTCCTTTATTCAATATGATCAGTTACATCGCGAAAAAAAGAGCATATAGACCGGGTTATCGTTTATAAAACATCTCGGTCTAGAAATAGACACAATTTTTGAAATATTAATTTTCCCATTCAATTAACAGATATTCAGAATTTGAAAAACTTAAATTCTTCGATTAATTTTTTATGCTTGTGATGGAAAACTATTGTGTACCCACTTTACCATACAAAAAATAAAGGAAAAGAACATGTAAACTTTCTTTTGCACAAATTATTGTTAGATAAAAGATTTCTCTATATTTGTTAGAGTGCAAAGAACTAGCTATAAACAAAAAGTTTATTCTTGTGGTAGATGCTTCAGACTTTTTAACTCACAAGAAAAATTAGACAATCACAAAACAATTGCATAGAAAATAAAGAAATACGAATAAATATACCTAGATAACTGAAAAAAATTTATAATTTATGATAATCCAATGTAGTACCTACTGTAGTTACGAAGATTTCAGATTTCTTTTAGAAATATGACCTGTTAACCAAATCCAGAAAATTTTATATTATAAATATCGAAAACATGTATATTCTCTTTTAGTTATTATGTAAAATATTCTAATGGTGATTATAAACCATCTACAAGGATTCAGCACAAAAATTCTTTCAAATGTCAAGACAAATATCTAGAGAAATTAAGAAAGAAGATGAATGGGTTGCACGACTGATATCCTCTAAAGAAGAGAAAATAAATATTTAAAATTCAAAAACTTGTTTTATTTGGGAAGAAAAGTTTACTGACGTAGAAAGAAAAGTTAGAGATCATCTCCATTTACTGCAAAATACTGAGGTAGTGCTCATTAAGGTTATACTCCTAATTTTAAAAATCCGTTTAATTTTTGCTAATTTTGTTAATTATGAGATCGATTTCCTAATCAAAGAATTGACAAAAGATATTAAAGACTGTAATCCTATTCCAAATAACAAACAAAAATATATTTCTTTCAATAAAACGGTTGAAGATGGATTTACTTCAAGATTTTTGGATACTTTTAAATTTATGCCCTCCAGCACTGGTAAATTGTCTTCTAATACGAAGAATGTATAATTTATAAAACTTCAAAATATTTCAAAGGTGAAAAATTAGCTCTAATGATTGAAAAAGGAATTTATCGGTATTATTATATGTAATATGGAAGAAAAATAAAAGAAACAAAATTACTAAACAAAAAAATTTTGTTCAAGAGTTAATGAATCTTGAATTTCTAATGAAGAGGAATTTAATATTAAAAATTAGAAGGATATACATGATTACATAATAAATCTGAATGGATATTTTTGAAAATTTTAGAGATACCTGAATTTAATCTTATTAACTCGATCCTTCTTGATATTTTATTGGACCTCATTTATGTTAGGATTCTATCTTAAAGATGCAGAAATTTCCATTAAAGTTATTAATGGATTATGACATGATTTTATTTATTGAATATGAATTCGAGGAGGAGTTTCTCAAAGTATTAAAACATATGTCAGATCTAGTAATAAATATATGACTAACTTTAGACCAGAAAGACAATCAAGTTATACTACATATCTGGGCGGCAGTCATTTATACCGTTTTTTCTTTTAAATATTTCAGTGTGTGAGAGAAAAATTATTTTAATTCTAGAAAAATACTTGACTTACCAGATGACATTAATCACAGTAATAACAGTAAGTCGATTTAGAAATCCTAGAAAATTATAATATTTCTACAAGGATGTACCACTAGCACCTGAAAGTGGAGAAAAACTATTAACAAATTTAGATAATAAAGAAAAGTATATTTTATATAAAATGAATCTTCCACAGTATTTAAAATATGGATTAATATTAATCAAAATCCAAAAAATCTTTTCATATGCATTATATGACTGGTAAAAAAACACTAATTTTAATACAGGCTGTACATAAAATCTTGCAATACTTTCAATTATTTATTGTAGAAGAACCAAACATTGTACAGATATCATATGTATGTTATTTTGAAGAGAAAACCTGAAAGATTTTTTTTCGTGTATACCGCCACAGTGTACTTTGGTGATTGCCGATAGACAGGACTGGTCACCAACATGTCAAATTCAGGTGCAGATCAAGCTTTCAAATTAGAAGATGAAGAAAAAAAAATCTTAACGGGTTAAGGCATTTGTCATGTAAATGAAATTACTTTAAAGAATTATCAAAAGTGCTTAAACAACAAAATAAAACACTGTAGAAAATGAATTTGATTAGATCTTATAAACATGAAATTAAAAAATGAAAATGTAATGATAATTTCTTAAGTGAATTAAACAGTTGAAGTGAAGATTATCCTGAAAATGACAGAAATAATTATGTTTCTTAAAGTGGATTAAACAGTTGCAGAGAATATTATCCCAAAAACGAAATGAATAAAGATGATTTCTTAAGTGAATACAACAATTTCACAGAAGATTAACCAGAACTACACTCCTGGAAATGGAAAAAAGAACACATTGACACCGGTGTGTCAGACCTACCACACTTGGTCCGGACGCTGCGAGAGGGCTGTACAAGCAATGATCACACGCACGGCACAGCGGACACACCAGGAACCGCGGTGTTGGCCGTCGAATGGCGCTAGCTGCGCAGCATTTGTGCACCGCCGCCGTCAGTGTCAGCCAGTTTGCCGTGACATACGGAGCTCCATCGCAGTGTTTAACACTGGTAGCATGCCGCGACAGCGTGGATGTGAACCGTATGTGCAGTTGACGGACTTTGAGCAAGGGCGTATAGTGGGCATGCGGGAGGCCGGGTGGACGTACCGCCGAATTGCTCAACACGTGGGGCGTGAGGTCTCCACAGTACATCGATGTTGTCGCCAGTGGTCGGCGGAAGGTGCACGTGCCCATCGACCTGGGACCGGACCGCAGCGACACACGGATGCACGCCAAGACCGTAGGATCCTACGCAGTGCCGTAGGGGACTGCACCGCCACTTCCCAGCAAATTAGGGACACTGTTGCCCCTGGGGTATCGGCGAGGACCATTCGCAACCGTCTCCATGAAGCTGGGCTACGGTCCCGCACACCGTTAGGCCGTCTTCCGCTCACGCCCCAACATCGTGCAGCCCGCCTCCAGTGGTGTCGCGACAGGCGTGAATGGAGGGACGAATGGAGACGTGTAGTCTTCAGCGATGAGAGTCGCTTCTGCCTTGGTGCCAATGATGGTCGTATGCGTGTTGTCTTGTGACAGCCAGAGCGAGAGCACCAGCAGCAGCGAGTACTGTTTGTATAAAGCGTTTATTTTGCATTTTGTTTACGACCTTCCACTAAGGAAGGGATTCTATTTGTGTTTATCTGCTCTGCATAGTAACTAACAGTTCTTGATAAAACTTTACGTAGTTTTCTTGTTAGATTTCTTAGTGTTTTCTTGATCGTTTAGAACAGAAAGCGCCCTAAAACCGTCTTTTGTTTGTTTCGCGGCCGTTAGCCACTAGTCACTGGAATCAGCAGTTGTCTTGTGACAGCCAGAGCGAGAGCACCAGCAGCAGCGAGTACTGTTTGTATAAAGCGTTTATTTTGCATTTTGTTTACGACCTTCCACTAAGGAAGGGATTCTATTTGTGTTTATCTGCTCTGCATAGTAACTAACAGTTCTTGATAAAACTTTACGTAGTTTTCGTGTTAGATTTCCTAGTGTTTTCTTGATCGTTTAGAACAGAAAGCGCCCGAAAACCGTCTTTTGTTTGTTTCGCGGCCGTTAGCCACTAGTCACTTGAATCAGCAGTTGTCTTGTGACAGCCAGAGCGAGAGCACCAGCAGCAGCGAGTACTGTTTGTGTGTGTGTGTGTTGTGGTGGTCTTCAGTCCTGAGACTGGTTTGATGCAGCTCTCCATGCTACTCTATCCTGTGCAAGCTTTTTCAACTCCCAGTACCTACTGCAACCTACATTCTTCTGAATCTGCTTAGTGTATTCATCTCTTGGTCTCCCTCTACGATTTTTACCCTCCACGCTGCCCTCCAATACTAAATTGGTGATCCCTTGATGCCTCAGAACATGTCCTACCAACCGATCCCTTCTTCTGGTCAAGTTGTGCCACAAACTTCTCTTCTCCCCAATCCTATTCAATACTTCCTCATTAGTTATGTGATCTACCCATCTAATTTTCAGCATTCTTCTGTAGCACCACATTCCGAAAGCTTCTATTCTCTTCTTGTCCAAACTATTTATCGTCCATGTTTCACTTCCATACATGGCTACACTCCATACGAATACTTTCAGAAATGACTTCCTGACACTTAAATCAATACAGGATGTTAACAAATTTCTCTTCTTCAGAAACGCTTTCCTTGCCATTGCCAGCCTACATTTTATATCCTCTCTACTTCGACCATCATCAGTTATTTTGCTCCCCAAATAGCAAAACTCCTTTACTACTTTAAGTGCCTCATTTCCTACTCTAATGCCCTCAGCATCACCCGACTTAATTAGACTACATTCCATTATCCTTGTTTTGCTTTTGTTGATGTTCATCTTATATCCTCCTTTCAAGACACTGTCCATTCTATTCAACTGCTCTTCCAAGTCCTTTGCTGTCTCTGACAGAATTACAATGTCCTCAGCAAACCTCAAAGTTTTTATTTCTTCTCCATGGATTTTAATACCTACTCCGAATTTTTCTTTTGTTTCATTTACTGCTTGCTCAATATACAGATTGAACAACATCGGGGAGAGGCTACAACCCTGTCTTACTCCCTTCCCAACCACTGCTTCCCTTTCATGTCCTTCGACTCTTATAACTGCCATCTGGTTTCTGTACAAATTGTAAAGAGCCTTTCGCTCCCTGTATTTTACCCCTGCCACCTTTAGAATTTGAAAGAGAGTATTCCAGTCAACATTGTCAAAAGCTTTCTCTAAGTCTACAAATGCTAGAAACGTAGGTTTGCCTTTCCTTAATCTTTTTTCTAAGATAAGTCGTAAGGTCAGTATTGCCTCATGTGTTCCAGTGTTTCTACGGAATCCAAACTGATCTTCCCCGAGGTTGGCTTCTACTAGTTTTTCCATTCGTCTGTAAAGAATTCGTGTTAGTATTTTGCAGCTGTGACTTATTAAGCTGATAGTTCGGTAATTTTCACATCTGTCAACACCTGCTTTCTTTGGGATTGGAATTATTATATTCTTCTTGAAGTCTGAGGGTATTTTGCCTGTTTCATACATCTTGCTCACCAGATGGTAGAGTTTCGTCAGGACTGGCTCTCCCACGGCCGTCAGTAGTTCCAATGGAATATTGTCTACTCCGGGGGCCTTGTTTCGACTCAGGTCTTTCAGTGCTCTGTCAGACTCTTCACGCAGTATCATATCTCCCATTTCATCTTCATCTACATCCTCTTCCATTTCCATAATATTGTCCTCAAGTACATTGCCCTTGTATAGACCCTCTATATACTCCTTCCACCTTTCTGCTTTCCCTTCTTTGCTTAGAACTGGGTTTCCATCTGAGCTCTTGATATTCATACAAGTCGTTCTCTTATCTCCAAAGGTCTCTTTAATATTCCTGTAGGCTGTATCTATCTTACCCCTAGTGAGATAAGCCACTACATCCTTACATTTGTCCTCTAGCCATCCCTGCTTAGCCATTTTGCACTTCCTGTCGATCTCATTTTTGAGACGTTTGTATTCCTTTTTGCCTGTTTCACTTACTGCATTTTTATATTTTCTCCTTTCATCAATTAAATTCAATATTTCTTCTGTTACCCAAGGATTTCTACTAGCCCTCGTCTTTTTACCTACTTGATCCTCTGCTGCCTTCACTACTTCATCCCTCAAAGCTACCCATTCTTCTTCTACTGTATTTATTTCCCCCATTCCTGTCAATTGCTCCCTTATGCTCTCCCTGAATCTCTGTACAACCTCTGGTTCTTTTAGTTTATCCAGGTCCCATCTCCTTAAATTCCCACCTTTTTGCAGTTTCTTCAGTTTTAATCTACAGGTCATAACCAATAGATTGTGGTCAGAGTCCACATCTGCCCCTGGAAATGTCTTACAATTTAAAACCTGGTTCCTAATTCTCTGTCTTACCATTATATAATCTATCTGATACCTTTTAGTATCTCCAGGGTTCTTCCATGTATACAACCTTCTTTCATGATTCTTAAACCAAGTGTTAGTTATGATTATGTTGTGCTCTGTGCAAAATTCTACCAGGCGGCTTCCTCTTTCATTTCTGTCCCCCAATCCATATTCACCTACTATGTTTCCTTCTCTCCCTTTTCCTACACTCGAATTCCAGTCACCCATGACTATTAAATTTTCATCTCCCTTCACAATCTGAATAATTTCTTTTATTTCATCATACATTTCTTCAATTTCTTCGTCATCTGCAGAGCTAGTTGGCATATAAACTTGTACTACTGTAGTAGGTGTGGGCTTTGTATCTATCTTGGCCACAATAATGCGTTCACTATGCTGTTTGTAGTAGCTTACCCGCATTCCTATTTTCCTATTCATTATTAAACCTACTCCTGCATTACCCCTATTTGATTTTGTGTTTATAACCCTGTAGTTACCTGACCAGAAGTCTTGTTCCTCCTGCCACCGAACTTCACTAATTCCCACTATATCTAACTTCAACCTATCCATTTCCCTTTTTAAATTTTCTAATCTACCCGCCCGATTTAGGGATCTGACATTCCACGCTCCGATCCGTAGAACGCCAGTTTTCTTTCTCCTGATAACGACATCCTCTTGAGTAGTCCCCGCCCGGAGATCCGAATGGGGGACTATTTTACCTCCGGAATATTTTACCCAAGAGGACGCCATCATCATGTAATCATACAGTAAAGCTGCATGCCCTCGGGAAAAATTACGGCTGTAGTTTCCCCTTGCTTTCAGCCGTTCGCAGTACCAGCACAGCAAGGCCGTTTTGGTTATTGTTACAATGCCAGATCAGTCAATCATCCAGACTGTTGCCCTTGCAACTACTGAAAAGGCTGCTGCCCCTCTTCAGGAACCACACGTTTGTCTGGCCTCTCAACAGATACCCCTCCGTTGTGGTTGCACCTACGGTACGGCTATCTGTATCGCTGAGGCACACAAGCCTCCCCACCAACGGCAAGGTCCATGGTTCATGGGGGGGGGTACTGTTTGTATAAAGCGCTTTTGTACTTATTTGCTGCGCTTAGCTTTTAAATAGTTTTTCTGGGAAAACCTAGCGTAGTTTTCGCGTCTCGTATTTCAGTGAGTGTTTCTTGATTATCAGAGTAGCTCATCAGAAGATTATCTTGGGAATTTGTCACCGTATAGGGTAGGGTAAACATAGTCATGTGTAGGGACTGTGGTTGTTGTGAGCGGACGCAAGGAGAATTGGCCACTCTTCGGGGGCAGGTGGAGGCTTTGTCTGTTAGGCTCATCGAGCTCGAGGCGCAGGCGTCGGCTCGTAGTGGCGTTGGGGCAACTGTGGTGAGACCTATGCCTACTTCGGTGGCCTTGGAATCACATGGAACCCCTGATGTCGCTGCGTCTTCCGGCAGTGAGCATCTTACCGGTCAGCCATCACTCCAGGGTGAATGGCGGACAGTGGTGGGCTCGCGCGTGCCTGGCCGAAAGGCGAAGGTGGGATCTGGCCGCGTGGCAGCTGCCTTACCCCTTTCCAACAGGTACGGGGTGCTTCCTAGTGGTGATGACATCGTTTCCGAGCCACCACAGGATGCCTCGCCTGTTGGGCCAGTGGCCGATTCTCCGGCAAGGTCCCGACAGAGGGCGGGCCTATTAGTTATAGGGAGCTCCAACGTTAGGCGGGTTATGGAGCCCCTCAGGAAAATAGCGGGTAGGTCGGGGAAGAATGCCAGTGTGCACTCGGTGTGCTTGCCGGGGGGTCTCGTCCGTAATGTGGAGGAGGCCCTTCCGGCAGCTATTGAACGCACTGGGTGTGACCGGCTGCAGATAGTAGCACATGTCAGAACGAATGACGCCTGCCGCTTGGGTTCTGAGGCCATCCTTGGTTCCTTCCGGCGGCTGGCTGATTTGGTGAAGACAACCAGCATCACACGCGGAGTGCAAGCTGAGCTTAATATCTGCAGCATAGTGCCCAGAGTCGATCGCGGTCCTCTGGTTTGGAGCCGTGTGGAGGGTCTAAACCAGAGGCTCAGACGACTCTGCGACTATAATGGTTGCAAATTCATCGACCTCCGTTATTGGGTGGAGAACTGTAGGGCCCCCCTAGACAGGTCAGGCGTGCACTACACACCGGAAGCAGCTACTAGGGTAGCAGAGTACGTGTGGCGTGCACACGGGGGTTTTTTAGGTTAGAGGGACCCCCCCTTGGGCGAAACGATAAAATACCTGACGGCTTACCAGAGAGGACATTATCATCGTTGATAAAGAACGTCCGTCCTCAGAGACCAAAAACAGGAAAAGTTAACGTAATATTGGTAAACTGCAGGAGTATCCAGGGCAAGGTTCCTGAATTAGTATCTCTTATTGAAGGAAATAGTGCGCATATAGTATTAGGAACGGAAAGTTGGTTAAAACCGGAAGTGAACAGTAACGAAATCCTAGACACAGAATGGAATATATACCGCAAGGATAGGATAAACGCCAATGGTGGAGGAGTATTTATAGCAGTAAAGAATTCAATAATATCCAGTGAAGTTATTAGCGAATGCGAATGTGAAATAATCTGGGTTAAGTTAAGTATCAAAGGTGGGTCAGATATGATAGTCGGATGCTTCTATAGACCACCTGCATCAGCAACCGTAGTAGTTGAGCGCCTCAGAGAGAACCTGCAGAACGTCGTGAAGAAGTTTCGTGATCATACTATTGTAATAGGGGGAGACTTCAATCTACCAGGTATAGAATGGGATAGTCACACAATCAGAACTGGAGCCAGGGACAGAGACTCTTGTGACATTATCCTGACTGCCTTGTCCGAGAATTACTTCGAGCAGATAGTTAGAGAACCAACTCGTGAAGCTAACGTTTTAGACCTCATAGCAACAAATAGACTAGAACTTTTCGACTCCGTGAATGTAGAAGAGGGTATCAGTGATCATAAGTCAGTGGTTGCATCAATGACTACAAGTGTAATAAGAAATGCCAAGAAAGGAAGGAAAATATATTTGCTTAACAAGAGTGATAGGGCACAAATCGCAGAATATCTGAGTGACCACCATCAAACGTTCATTTCTGAGGAAGAGGATGTGGAACAAAAATGGAAAAAATTCAGAAACATCGTCCAGTACGCCTTAGATAAGTTCGTACCGACTAAGGTCCAAAGCGAGGGGAAAGATCCACCATGGTATAACAATCATGTACGGAAGGTACTACGGAAACAAAGAAAGCTTCATCATAGGTTTAAGAGTAGTCGAATCATAGCTGATAAGGAAAAGCTGAACGAAGCGAAAAAGAGCGTAAAGAGAGCAATGAGAGAAGCATTCAACGAATTCGAACATAAAACATTGGCAAACAATCTAAACAAGAACCCTAAAAAGTTTTGGTCATATGTAAAATCGGTAAGCGGATCTAAATCCCCTATTCAGTCACTCGTTGACCACGATGGCACCGAAACAGAGGACGACCGAAGAAAGGCAGAAATACTGAATTCAGTGTTCCGAAACTGTTTCACTGCGGAAAATCGTAACACGGTCCCTGACTTCAGCCGTCGCACGGACGCCAAAATGGAAAATATTGAAATAAACGATATCGGAATTGAAAAACAACTGCTATCACTTAGTAGCGGAAAAGCATCCGGACCAGACGAGATACCCTTAAGATTCTACAGTGATTATGCTAAAGAACTTGCCCCCTTTCTATCAGCAATTTATCGTAGATCGCTGGAAGAACGTAAAGTACCTAGCGACTGGAAGAAAGCGCAGGTCGTTCCCATTTTCAAGAAGGGTCATAAATCAGATGCGAATAATTATAGGCCTATTTCGCTTACGTCAATCTGTTGTAGAATAATGGAACATGTTTTGTGTTCTCGTATTATGACGTTCTTAGATAATACAAATCTCCTTCATCATAACCAACATGGATTCCGCAAACAGAGATCATGTGAAACTCAGCTCGCCCTATTTGCCCAAGAAATTCACAGTGCCGTAGACACTGGCGAGCAGATTGATGCCGTATTCCTGGACTTCAGGAAGGCATTTGATACGGTTCCGCACTTACGTTTAGTGAAAAAAATACGAGCTTACGGAATATCGGACCAGGTTTGTGATTGGATTCAGGATTTCCTAGAAGAAAGAACACAACATGTCATTCTTAACGGTTCAAAATCTGCAGATGTAGAGGTAATTTCGGGAGTACCGCAGGGAAGCGTGATAGGACCTTTATTGTTTACAATATACATAAATGACTTAGTTGACAACATCGGTAGCTCCGTGAGGCTATTTGCAGATGACACAGTTGTCTACAAGAAAGTAGCAACATCAGAAGACTCGTACGTACTCCAGGAGGACCTGCAGAGGATTAATGCATGGTGCGACAGCTGGCAGCTTTCCCTAAACGTAGATAAATGTAATATAATGTGCATACATAGGGGCAGAAATCCATTCCAGTACGATTATGCCATAGGTGGTAAATCATTGGAAGTGGTAACGACCGTAAAATACTTAGGAGTTACTATCCGGAGCGATCTGAAGTGGAATGATCACATAAAACAAATAGTGGGAAAAGCAGTTGCCAGGTTGAGATTCATAGGAAGAATTCTAAGAAAATGTGACTCATCGACGAAAGAAGTAGCTTACAAAACGCTTGTTCGTCCGATTCTTGAGTATTGCTCATCAGTATGGGACCCTTACCAGGTTGGATTAATAGAAGAGATAGACATGATCCAGCGAAAAGCAGCGCGATTCGTCATGGGGACATTTAGTCAGCGCTACGGAGATGCTGAACAAGCTCCAGTGGCGGACACTTCAAGAAAGGCGTTACGCAATACGGAGAGGTTTATTATCGAAATTACGAGAGAGCACATTCCGGGAAGAGATGGGCAACATATTACTACCGCCCACATATATCTCGCGTAATGATCACAACGAAAAGATCCGAGAAATTAGAGCAAATACGGAGACTTACAAGTAGTCGTTCTTCCCACGCACAATTCGTGAATGGAACAGGGAAGGGGGATCAGATAGTGGTACAATAAGTACCCTCCGCCACACACCGTAAGGTGGCTCGCGGAGTATAGATGTAGATGTAGATGTAGATGTGTTTGGCGCCGTGCAGGTGAGCGCCACAATCAGGACTGCATACGACCGAGGCACACAGGGCCAACACCCGGCATCATGGTGTGGGGAGCGATCTCCTACACTGGCCGTACACCACTTGTGATCGTCGAGGGGACACTGAATAGTGCACGGTACATCCAAACCGTCATCGAACCCATCGTTCTACCATTCCTAGACCGGCAAGGGAACTTGCTGTTCCAACAGGACAATGCACGTCCGCATGTATCCCGTGCCACCCAACATGCTCTAGAAGGTGTGAGTCAACTACCCTGGCCAGCAAGATCTCCAGATCTGTCCCTCATTGAGCATGTTTGGGACTGGATGAAGCGTCGTCTCACGCGGTCTGCACGTCCAGCACGAACGTTGGTCCAACTGAGGCGCCAGGTGGAAATGGCATGGCAAGCCGTTCCACAGGACCACATCCAGCATCTCTACGATCGTCTCCATGGGAGAATAGCAGCCTGCATTGCTGCAAAAGGTGGATATACACTGTACTAGTGCCGACATTGTGCATGCTCTGTTGCCTGTGTCTATGTGCCTGTGGTTCTGTCAGTGTGATCATGTGATGTATCTGACCCCAGGAATGTGTCAATAAAGTTTCCCCTTCCTGGGACAATGAATTCACGGTGTTCTTATTTCAATTTCCAGGAGTGTAGTATAAATTAATTTAACATATGTTCAGTTTTTAGTATATTTTGATGAGAAATTAATTTTGTATGTTTTCTTTATTTTATTTCACAATTAAACTCTCAACAGAAAAATACACCTTTTTGGCAATATTGCCTGTATGTTTTTGAAAACTGACATCTTTTTTCCTGAACTATGACCACAGTTGTGTACATATTTAGAACATTTTTAAGTTGTTTTCTATATATTGTAAATGTGTATGTTTAATTATGCCAATTATTCAAATTTTCTTTTATTTATTATAAATTCTTTTCTTTACACTCTTTTTTTGTATACAGCCAATACAACCTCTTTTTAAGGCAAGTTTTTTTTAAATTTTAATTTCCTTACGGATATCTATTTCTCATTTAAACACTGGGCAAATCACATTATTTGTACATTCCATTTATAAAGAGAAAAATTACCAAATTTTACTATACAGAAATGAAGTCATTTCCAAAGCTTAAAAATAAGAAACTTAAATATAACAATAGAGAAGTTCTTATGATATTTGGTGAACTGAGTAATCCTTTGTTTTACGTATATCAAGTTGCTAATGTGTTAGGATATGAACTGGCTATTAAAGTAATTGTTAAGGAAAAATATCGTAAAAAATATGAAAATTTCAATAGTCCTGCAGTAGAACTATCCAAATATTCATTACCGTTGGTAAGGAATGATTCAAAAATACTACCAACGTTATTGTTAATGCTTCCATAATAAACTAAATTGTTGAGAAGTGTATCATACTCTATACAATCGAAGGTCGCAAAAAGCAGTCTGACCACGTTTTTCCCTCATAACAACTAAGCGTCTTTTTAATCAAAGATTTAATAGCATGAACAGCAGATTTGCTCTTCCTGAAGTCAAACTGTGTAGCCAGAAGGATGTTGTTATATATAAAAAATCACATACCTGGTAATTGATAATGGATTCTAAAACGTAAGATAAAATCAATGCCAGGTACACTAGGCAATAACTAGGGGCTGCCAATTTGTCTCTCCCTTCTTATAAATCGGCACAGCTTCATGAGACCTAAAAATTCTTCCTCAGATTACAGTAACAGACTGTATTTAAACGTTATTAAATTCAGATAGTAATACTCCTAAAGTCTGTTATTGTTTGTATTTGGTCACTGCATTTACTACACTCCACACGTTCTTACACTTATTTTTGAATTAATGGGAACTAAAGAAGTTAAAGTGATTCTTAGTCTCATCTGCATGTTTATAATCCTTTTGAGCTCTTAAGTGTATTAGCTTATCCATATCTTTTTGTGTAGTCTAGCAAAACCTAAATATAATCTGTTTTTCATATTGTCTATTTCAAAAATACACCACGTATTCTTATGATTATTTGGTTATATGTGTTGTGGTTGACTTTACATCTGTACTGAGGAAAATTAGTCTCAAAATTATTTTAAAAAATTTCTCAAAGACTTTTTTTAGCAAAACTAAGACTATTATTGTGAAATAAATTCTTCCAATTATAATTATCGACTGCAACCATAAAATTAGAAATTAGTCCTGCATTATTGGTCTTGTAATGACCACCTAAGGATTGTTGAGCTCGTTAGATTTCGTACTAGGCCAACTTATTTCTATCCAAACTCACTCACGATCTAAGAAAGCAAGAACAGCTACATCTGAACACATTAATTCTCTTAAATGTGTAAGTATATTATCAAGACAAGCCGCCTCATTCGTAGCTGCACAGATTGGAAAAGTAAAATTGTCTTAACAGAATTTTAAATTCATTTACTTTGTATGTATGGTTTATTACACCAAATACAGCATTTGTCACCGTCAATCATTACACTATACTTTCTCCACTGAGCACTACGAAAAAAGTTTAACAATTCTGAAGTTTTTCTAAAACCTTTATTCAGTCACAATTGGGTGATCTGTAAAGTGATAAAATAATAGTTTTAACGCTCAAAATATATCCCTGTAACTTAAAAGTGTAGCGGACTACACAAAAAACCTAAATCTAATTCACTATTACCATTTATTAAACCTTGCTTTATATTAATTGATACATCTACATGAATATGAAACTAACTTGAAAACATCTAATACATGAAAAGAACTTTCATTTCTATTACACCTGTACTTGTCAACACATAGTGAATCGAGGACCTTCTCATTTGCAAAATCATTTAAAAATATATGTTCTGGACTCACACCTTATACACCCAGGCAGCTTATTATAAATGACAATGTTGATGAATAAGTTGTATTATAAGGGCAGTCGTGGTATCTGCTATTTTTGTGAACATTGACTAGCTTCAGACTGGATCACATGACAGGGTGAAGAACTATTTACAAAATTCGTAACATTAAATTGCCTCTGACCTTTGATATTTTCTTGACTATCATCAAGGGCCTAGTATAGGTATTTACAAAATCTTGTTAATTTTTAACCTTTTTCTCCAGTGCGAAACCCGATATACCACCTACTCCCAGGCTTTCTTTGTTACCCCTAAAAATAATTTTCCTTCAAACAATAGACTCCAAGGTATCTGTTTGTGCTAAGCCTAACTTATCAGCTAGTTTTATGATTTCCTAAGACACACGCTATCTTCCAAGTCCATTCAGGTGCTGGCCATAAGGTATGAATTCTTTTACCTATGTCAGTTATATTTACAAAATAAAATTTTTGAAGTACAGTAGAGCGTCGATAATTGGGGGACATGGATGTTCGGGAAACTGGTTTGTTCAGATAATCGAACTGTACATGTTTATTTGCCAAAAAGGAGTACTGTACAGTAAATTTATTCATAAAAACAGGCATCTCTTTTAGAAAGGACAACACCTTTACGTTTATGCATTTTGTACCATCAAGTTCACTTCTTCATGCAGCAGCACACAAGTGGTCATAACAGAGAACAGAAGGTGACTGTTTGTACCGTGAGAAGCTCTTCTTGTGGGCATGCAATCCTTCAAACTGCGTGGAGCGGCACGCCTCAACTCTAAGCTGGCGCAGCTGTTGCTGTGAACAGCTTTGATACTGCCACTACTTCTACTGCCAGTCCAGTGCCAAGCTGACAGAAGTGAGCTGATTGTTGAAACACAGCGACTGGTGGCTTGGCCGGTCAGCAGCGCCTCGTGAAGGCCCCTTTAGAAGCAATGTTCCGCCAGCGGTGGCCCAGTGCGGCGACTACTGTGGGAAACTTGGTTTGGGAGTGAGGGGGATGATAGACGGTAGGGTGGAAGAGTAACAGTTGCGAGAGAGTACACAGTTTGGTTAAGCGGTCGTTCGGTTGACCGACGTTCGGATAATTGGCGCTCTACTGTATTTACAAAGTTTCTTCATATCTTCATTTTCTCATGCCACTTTTACAATTATGCATGATCAGAATGGAAAATCGTGATGAAATGGTGTTGAGAACAATATAATTTCTGTGTTTTGTAGGTCATGCAATTATTTTCTTAATGACCATAAGAACAGTTTTTCCTCTTTTCCTGCTACATCATTTTGCTCCAGCAAGAAAAAACTGCCATTTTGCTAGCATCTATAGGTGCAGAGCTTGCCACAATGTCTTTAAATTTTGCACAAAGTTTTGTTTCGACTGAGATATGAAGGCTCATACTGCTTTGAATAATATCCATTATTTTCCATTTGGAAATTTTTTTTTTCATAAGGTCTTATGGGGCCAAACAGCTGAGTTCATCGGTCCCTAAGCTTATGAACTACTTAATCTAACTTAAACTAACTTACACTGAGGACAGCACACACACCCAAGCCCAAGGAAGGACTTGAACCTCTGAAGGGGGGAGCCATGCAGACTATGACAAGATACCTTAGACCGCGTGGCTACCTCGTGTGGCCGTTGCTTTCCATCCTTAGATGTGTGCATAGAAATGTATTTTCACAGGCCTAGGTCTGCATGTACATCTTGGTGTCTTTGGACTTTTATTTCTTTACATCCATTGACATTTGGCTAATTTTTACTGCATTCTTTACTAACTTCACTTTGATTAGGCTTATGTGGGTTTGGCAGTTTAACTTGTAAGCCTACTTTAATGCTGTATTCTTTAACACCAAGTGTTCAAGAATGTGAAATCTCTTTTTCAGGGATGGAAAATTTACATGATCTTTCTACAGCATAGGACTGCAACTTTTTGTGTTAGGATAAATCTCCTAGCATTTTTGTAAACAGTCTTTTGACCTACATTGATTGTTTCTTTTTACTCATCCTGGAAAAGTTTTTTCTGAGTTCCAAATCAATCACTGTGTTCTCCTTTTACAGTTTCTCATTTTCTTTAGCCAAAGCCCAGTTCTCCTCTATAACAGCAGATAAAATAACTTGTAGAGAATTATAGTCTGTGTGTACCTGATGTTTATCTTCCTCCAGCATGATATTGTCTATATTCTCCAGGCATACTTTGCACGGCTATTCGCTAGTTTTGTCTCGAAGAGAGCCTTCAGTTAACTTTGGACATCGAAAATGTGGTGTCACCGCCAGACACCACACTTCCTAGGTGGTGGTTTTTAATTCGTCCGCGGTCCGTTAGTATACGTCGGACCCGCGTGTCGCCACTGTCAGTGATTCCAGACCGAGCGCCGCCACACGGCGGGTCTAGAGAGACGTCCTAGCACTCGCCCAGTTGTACAGCCGACTTTAATAGCGATGGTTCACTGACAAATTAAGCTCTCATTTGCCGAGACGATAGTTAGCATAGCCTTCAGCTACGACCTAGCAAGGCGCCATTATCAATTGCTGTTTATCTTGTGATGCATGTACCGTCAGACCGATGTTCACCAATTATGGATTAAAGTTAAGTATTCCAACAGATATGTACTATTTTTGCTAGTCTCATATCCCTGACCTGTTCCACACCTCACGCCAGCATGCGTGAGCTTAAACGTGTGCCATTCAGCTTCCTCTCATAGTGGCTTGGCTGTCTTGCTAAGTCACAACAGAAAATCTGTACAATAATAATGCTCATCTGCATAGAATACCTTTTTTCACGTTTTAATACACTTTGTTCATGTTATACACATGACAAATCTACTTTTGTTGGAAGCTGACTCAGATGTAAGCATACTACTTGCAGCCATCTTTCACTCAAGGCCAACTCAAACACACATCATACTATGCAACAAAATAATTGCAGACATGTGTTCCCAATTGTTTTTGTATCATTCCCACATAGTCAACTACACATGTTATTTCCATCCCATCAAATTATCAAGCCAAAGATCGCTGATTTTATGAGCCATATAATTATTTTAACTTTGTCTGATTTACATTACAGTCGCTGTTTGGCTCTGACACCAAGGTGTGGTTGTTTGGTCCTGTTTCCATGTGGCGTTGGTTATATCCAGCTATTCGTTACAAGTGTTTTAAGAATACGTTTTTGGTGCAGATTTTAAACTTTGAGAAAGGGCTTAAAGGTAAGTGTGGTGGGGCATTCTTAGGCATTTTAACTGTGGTTCTTGTTCATAATTTTTCTTAAAAAATTATCTACCTGAGAAAATTTTTTCTCAAATAATGGTCTATCATGGTACCATAGGTGTAACCACAATGGGAGGGGGGTATGTGTTGAGAGGCCAGACAAACGTGTGGATGCTGAAGAGGGGCAGCAGCCTTTTCAGTAGTTGCAGGGGCAACAGTCTGGATGATTGACTGATCTGGCCTTGTAACACTAACCAAAACGGCCTTGCTGTGCTGGTACTGTGAATGGATGAAAGCAAGGGGAAACTACAGCCATAATTTTCCCCAAGGGCATGCAGATTTACTGTATGATTAAATGATGATGGCGTCCTCTTGGGTAAAATATTACGGAGGTAAAATAGTCCCCCATTCTGATCTCCGGGTGACGACTACTCAAGAGGACGTTGTTATCAGGTGAAAGAAAACTGGCGTTCTACGGATTGGAGTATGGAATCTCAGATCCCTTAACTAGGCAGGTACGTTATAAAATTTAAAAAGGAAGATCGATAGGCTAAAGTTAGTTAATGGGAATTAGTGAAGTTTGGTGGCAGGAGGAACAAGAGTTAAGGTCCAGTGAATACAGCTTTATATGTACAAAATCAAATAGGGTGAATGCAGTTGTAGGTTTAATAAGGAATAGGAAAATAGGAATGGAGGTAAGCTGCTACAAACAACATAATGAACACATTATTGTCGCCAAGGTAGATATGAAGACCACGTGCACTACATTAGTAGTTTATATGCCAACTGGCTCTGCAGATAAGAGATTGATGAAATGTATGAGGAGATATTAGGGGAGATGGGACCTGGACAAACTGAAAGAACTGGAGGTTGTAGAGAGTTTCATGTAGAGCATTAAAGAACGATTGACAAGAATATGGGAAAGAAGCACAGTAGAAGAAGAATGGGTAGCTTTGAGAGATGAAATAGTGAAGGTAGCACAGGATCAAGTAAGTAAAAAGACGAGGGCTAATAGAAATCCTTGGGTAACAGAAGACGTATTGAATTTAATTGATGAAAGCAGAAAATACAAAAAATGTGGTAAATCAAGCAGGCAAAAAGGAATACGAACGTCTCGAAAATGAGATCGACAGGATGTGCAAAATGGCTAAGCAGGGATGGCTAGAGGACAAATGAAAGGATGTAGAGACTTATCTCTCTAGGGGTAAGATAGATACCGCCTACAGGAAAATTAAAGATACCTTTGGAGAAAAGAGAACCATTTGCATGAATATCAAGAACTCAGATGGAAACCCAGTTCTAAGTAAAAAACGGAAAGCAGAAAGGTGGAAGGAGTACATAGAGTGTCTATACAAGGGCAATGTTCTTGAGGACAATATTATGGAAATGGAAGAGATTGTAGATGAAGATGAAATAGGAGATATGATACTGCGTGAAGAGTTTGACAGAACACTGAAGGACCTAAGTTGAAACATGGCCCCGGGAGTAGACAACATTCTATTACAACTACTGATAGCCTTGGGAGAGCCAGGCCTAACAAAACTCTACCATCCAGTGAGCAAGACGTATGAGACAGGCGAAATACCCTCAGACTTCAAGAGGAATATAATAATTTCAATCCCAAAGAAAGCAGGTGTTGACAGATGTGAAAATTACTGAACTATCAGTTTAATAAGCCATGGCTGCAAAATACTAACACGAATTCGTTCCTGAGTAATGGAAAAACTGGTAGAAGCCGACCTCGGGGAAGATCGGCCTGGATTCCGTACAAATATTGCAACATGTGAGGCAATACTGACCTTACGACTTATCGTAGAAGAAAGATTAAAGAAAGGCGTACCTACGTTTCTAGCATTTGTAGACGTAGAGAAAGCTTTTGACAATGTTGACTGGAATACTCTCTTTCAAATTCTGAAGGTGGCAGGGGTAAAATTCAGGGAACGAAAGTCTATTTACAATATATACAGAACCCAGATGGCAGTTATAAGAGTCGAGGGGCATGATAGGGAAGCAGTGGTTGGGAAGGGAGTGAGACAGGGTTGTAGCCTATCCCCAGTGTTATTCAATCTGTATATTGAGCAAGCAGTAAAGAAAACAAAAGAAGAATTTGGTGTAGGAATTAAAATCCATGGAGAAGTAATAAAACCTTTGAGGTTCGCCGATGACATTGTAATTCTATCAGAGACAGCAAAGTACCTGGAAGAGCAGTTGAACCGAATGGACAGTGTCTTGAAATCAGGATATAAGATGAATATTAACAAAAGCAAATCGAGGATAATGGAATGTAGTCGAATTAAACCGGGCGATGCTGCGGGAATTGGATTAGGAAATGAGATGCTTAAAGTAGTAAATGAGTTTTGCTGTTTGGTGAGCAAAATAACTGATGATGGTCAAAGTAGAGGGGATATAAAATGTAGACTGGTAATGGCAATGAAAGCGTATCTGAAGAAGAAAAATTTGTTAACTTCGAGTATAGATTTAAGTCGTTTCTGAAAGTATTTGTAGGGAGTGTAGCCATGTATGGAAGTGAAGCGTGGATGATGAATAATTTAGACAAGAAGAAAATAGAAGAAGAATGCTGAAGATTAGATGGGTAGATTACATAACTAATGAGGAGGTATTGAATAGAATTGGAGAGAAGACAAATTTGTTGCACAACTTGACTAGAAGAAGGTATTGGTTGGTTAGGCATATTCTGGGGCATCATAGGATTACCAATTAAGTATTGGAGGGCAGTGTGGAGGGTACAATAGGTACTTGGAGATGAAGTAGCTTGCACAGGATAGAGTAGCATGGAGAGCTGCATCAAACCAGTCTCTGGACTGAAGACCACAACAACAACAATTTTCTATCATACTGTAACCATTATATCATGTTACTTTTAGTTCCCTACTTCAAAAGCAGTGCACATTGCGCTATTTGTTGTAATTTTCGTTAGTTCCTAATTTGTTTCAGTAGTTAGTTTTAACCATAAACTCGACAAAACAGTAATTTGAGATTCAACAGCGTCACAGCACATCACATCAAATCAAGTCAAAAAATTCCAAAATGTATTGCATATGGCGGCATTTCCACAGGCCATCAATGGACTACTGTCACAGAAACGTTTATCGCAAAAAAAGTCTTGATGGGCTCATCTTCTGCTAATGACAGAAGCTAAACTACTTTCGCTGCGTTCAGTATGTTATTGTGGTTTGTTTTCCATGGCAAAATGCAAATGTTCTATGACCACCTTGTATATTTTTTCCATTGAATGTTCTTCCAGAAGAGAGGTCACAAATATGAAATTGTGAGAAATTATTTAGGTTTTACAACAACAGAATAGAGCTGACATTCTTACTGCATATAAACAAGAAATTAAATTGATTACGCAATTTTCATTAAAAAACATTTTAAATGAAATAGACAGCTTTACAGAAGGAGAAAAATACAATGGTTTGTAACATTATTAGCTACTCATGGAAAAATCAGGTTTTGTTTATGCCCTTATAAAATTGTTTTATGTGTTCGTATGTATGTATTTTCGATGCCACTAAATGTCACGGTATTGAAATATTGTTTCACTTCTCAGCGCTTTTCCGCACAAAAATTGATCAAGAATATACATTATGCATTATGATGTTCGCTTTGGACATTAGTGAACTGTATTGTTGTTAATTCCCAAATACCAATGCTGTATTCTGACTTTTTGTAACACAGATGGTGACTCATCACTTGAATCTGTTCTAAGCAAAATACATACAATATATGATGGTCAGTGTAAATACCCCCTGCAATGACAGTGCCATGACATGACATGACGGGATGTGATGGTCAGCGGTAGTTGGTTCTAACAAGCAAAGAAGTGTATTTAAGACACCAAGACATGATGTCCAAACATAGAAGAGATGAACGATAAGATGATCAAGGTTGCTGAATAAACAGTTTCGACATGGACTACTAAGAGACGTTGATTTTTTGTTCCAAAGTACTAAGGAAGCAGGCATGGTGAGAGTGGTAGTCGATCCAGAATGAAACTAGATTTTAAAAATTTAAGACAGTTCAATTACAGACACAAAGAGTGAAAAGGAACATTGAGTGTACATATGATAAAGAGCAACTCTGTGAAAATGAAAATTACTTTCATTGAAACAGCATGCTACTTCTGCAAAATTTTTAACATTACCACTGAACGGACATCCTCCTAAATTTTTGTTTTCAAAAAGGAAACTGAAATCTTGCATTATTCAATAAAGGAAACTATGAATTATCAGCTAAATGTTTGAAGGATGTATTGAGTAGCGTGAAACGAAAAGATTACTTCCCATTTCAATTCCTGATGTAATGTTTTCGGAATAAAAACCATCAGATAAGAAAGAACTTTTAGAAATTATTCAAGACATTTTAAATATACGTGTATATATAAATTTATCTGTAATATATGAAGGGTGAACATTGTTAACAAAACTCACAAATAGGTTGTAACCGATTTTCTTTGAATTTATACATAATGCTCTAATGAACATTGGGATGTGCAGAGGGTAGATATTTTTTAATATAGACAATTGGCTGGTTGGTTTATTTGGGGTAGAGGATCAAACATCGAGGTCATCAGTCCCATTGCATTAGGGGAAGATGGAGAAGTAAGTCAGCCATTCCCTTTCGAAGAAATCATCCTGGCATTTGCCTGTAGCGATTTAGGGAAATCACAGAAAACCTAAATCAGGATGGCCAGACAGGTGTTTGAACCTTCATCTTCCTGAATGCGAGTCCAGTGTGCTAACCACTGCACCACCTGGCTCAGTGAATATATATAATGTATTATTATATATGTAATGTAGAAAGAGAAAAGTTCCTGACCAATTTACTTTAACATTTTGCACGATACTCTAGTCAACATGCAGTCAGGTACAGGCTATATGTTGTTACAATATAAATACATATAAAATATATAAAGTGGATACATTGTTCGTGAAACTCATGAAAAGTTCTTGACTGATGGTTGGGTTGTTCAGGGAAGGAGACTAGACAGCAAGGTCATCGGTCTAATCGGATTAGGAAAGGAAGCCGGCTGTGCCCTTTCAAAGGAACCATCCTGGCATTTGCTTCGAGTGATTTAGGGAAATCACAGAAAACCTAAATCAGGATGGCCGGATGCGGGATTGAACCGTCATCCTCCCGAATGCGAGTCCAGTATACTAGACACTGCGCCACCTCGCTCGGTCTTGACTGATGTACTTCAAATGTTTACACAATACTCTAATTCAGACAGACATAGCTATATATTTTAATATATATAATATCCAAATGTATATAATAGTACATACAGGTGAAACATTATTACCAAAAAACTTGAAAAGTTGTTAGCCAATTTACTTCAAATTTTCTATGATACTCTAACAAGCATTAGGACTGGCACCAGCTAGATATTTTTAAATATATATAACATATAAATACATAGAGAATATACAAATGGGAATTGTTGTTACTTAAATCTCAAGAATTTCTTGCCCAACTTACTTCAAATTTGTACAAATACTGTATTGATCATTCCGATGGACATAGGTAATATATTTTTAAACATATATATGTAATATAAATGCATATGTATTACATAAAGGTGAATATTATTATCGAAGATCTCGAAAGTTACTTGATATATTTACTTCACATTATTACATGGTACTCTAGTGTACATCCAGACAAACAAAGTCTATTTATTTTCATATGTAACTATATATGTAGTGTACAAATGGGAAATGTTGTTACCAAGAATCTTGAAAAGTTCTTGACTGGTTTACTTCAAATTATTACTCGACACACTAAAAAACATTTGGATGGTCATATGCTGTATGCTTTTATAACAGACAATGAACAGGCTGTTTACTGAAACTGGCTGCAATTTAAAAAATGCTGTGCTGTGAAAATGTGTGCTTTTGATTTCTTTCTTACAGTCTCTTTCAGTTCCAATACAAGGGCATGTAAACCATTAAAAGAATTGTTTCTCCAATATATTAGGTCTCTCCTTATATATATTTTCCAAAAAAATTGTATACACAACAATCTGCTGGTTTGCCTTGTTTCTCACTGTTGGTCTTACATAAGACAAAAAGTTGTATTTATGACTTATTGGCTAATTATTAGAGTACTAATTCAGAATCTTAATTGTCTGAAGCTTTGTAATCCTATCCATTTGAGGATTAAAACAATGCGAAATACTGTCACTGAAGCTTTTGTCCTCAGAGATCCACTAGCTGGAAAGATGTCTCTCATACCCTACATATCAATGATCCCAACTGATTTAAACTTTCATCTGCAATAACAATAAGCAAGGCTCTAGGTCAGAGAGAGGTGTAAAAGAACAGAGAGGGGAGAAAGAAATTGATCCATAGAGGACGGAGGAGGAGTAAATAGAGTGGGGGGAGGGGAAGAGGACATGGACAAAGAGAGCAGGGAGGAGGAGATGGGCAGAGAGGGGATGGGAAGGCGTTTAGAATGTATCTGCAATACTTGTTCATTTTTTGTAATTGTGAAGCATTGTCAGATTCACTAGTGCTTATATAACAATGAATGTCTGGGTTTAACTACAGATTGAGAATTAGAAAATATTAAAAACCAAATGAGAAAAATGCTAAGAAAATGTTGAATCCATCGAAACAAAATGGCGAGTACAGGAACAGAAATAATGAAGATAAGAAAATGTAGAATGATGTTTTGTTACCATCTAGTTCACATAAATGGAAACAGTTTATCCAAGAGAGTTATAAACATGCCAACCATAGCAAAAACCCCTTGATGCAAGAGGCTCCAAGAAATCAGAACTCTTCCGAAAGAGATAAAGACTGAAGAACATGAAATTCTGAACAGAGATACATTTCGAAAGAATTCTCGTATTTTATATGCTCATCTGCAGAGGAAACGATTGGTACTGACCTCTGTGCAGGTAGCAGCAGGCTGATAGATCCTTTGTGTGTTTATTTTAGCAGCTCATAGACAGATTCTTTGCCAGCACTACTACGAAAATTTACAAGCATAATACCGATGTTTCCTAGGGCTACATTCATCCTGTGTTTGACCTGCTCCAATTGAGACTGAACCCCGTTTCCACACTTTTGCAAGAATCCAATACCCGATCACCCTATGCTGCATGTCAAGGCATCTGTAGCCCACATGGTTACAAACCCATCTGAGCCTCTGATTCAGACCTTCCTCTCGGCTCTGTAGTGAATGTACACAGTCAGTCCTGCTAATGATGCTACAACTTGATAAGCTCCACCTACATTTAGCAAGCAAGACTGGCTGTCTTTACTGCTTCAGATAGTTGCTGAAAACCAGAGAGGATCACTTCCAATCCAAAGAGACACATGTCATTAGTACCAAATGAGTCACCCCTGTAGCTGATTGCATCCTGCACTCTTCAAGACATCCGGAAGGAACTGTTCATCTGGGATGACTCCTCTTGGTATGCACACAAAGTGCACATTGGACTTCTGTCCTTCCTTGGCAGCTATATCCCTAAGGAGCTCAATCGCACTTCTAACACTAGAGCTGTCAACTACACTATTGTTTAAAAAAAAGTGAAACATCAAGACCGAGAGACGTGATCACAATGAAATTTATCCCACCGATTAGGGACATGACGCTAAACAAATGATTAGCATTACAGACCTGTACATGCACTGTGACTGGAATTTCAGCTCGGAGTAGTGCACCACATGCTGCAATGAGAACCACTAGACGTCGTGGCAAGAATCAGAGAGAACCTGTATACGCTGCTAGGGAATACTCTGCCATGTGGTTTGTAGGTATGTCCCCAAACAATAACTGAAGCTGCAGGTGGACTTAAATGAACAAGTTGCTGACCAACCACATCCTAGGCATGTTCGATGGGTGACATGTCAGGCGAAATGGCTGCCTAGGAAAACAGTGTCACACATTGTTCCTTGAAGAAGCCACACATGGCTGGGCATTGCCCTGTTGAAATTTGGCACGTGGAACGATCTGCAGGAGGGGCAATGTCTCAGGCTGTGAGACTTTCCTGATGTAGTAGTCGTTGTTCAGATTGGCCTCAAAGCGTAGGAGGCAAGATCATGTGTTTTAGGCAATGACACCCCAAGCCATTACACTTAGTGGTTGTCTGCTGTGCCACTCAACAATCATTCGGTCCGATTGAGTTCACCATGGCACAGTGATCACTGCACTGAAGGACAGTTGAAGTGTAATTTGTTTGAAAACACTACATTTTACCACTTAGTATGCTTGCGTCAGCCCACATGCGCCCATTACAGTCTCCAGTGTTGTGGTTTGTGGTCATAGAAAGCACTGAAGCAGAATTTGCTATGGGAACTGAAGTTGCTTCAAGCTGGAGGTTAGTGCTGCCAAATGTTTTACTAAGAACCCCACAGTGTTCACAAAGAATAGATTAAATTCATTTGGTAGTGGCATGTTTGTTGCTGATACAAATAGTTTACTTTAAAGTGAAACTGAAGTAGATACTTGCTGTGAGTTAGCATGGGTAAAGATTAAAATCAACAACCATAATACATTAATAATTGGCTTCTTTTACTGCCCCTAGACTCAGATGATAACAGTTGGTGAAGAATTCAAGGAAGATTTGAGCCTTATCTCGATCAGATACCTGACTCATAAATTACAGCTGGTGGTGGCTTCAATATATCCCCAATATGTTGGCGAAAATGTGTGTTCAAAGTCGGCGGTAAACATAAATCATCGTTCACATTTGTACTAAATACATTCTTTGAAAATTATTTTGAGTAATCAGTTCAGGACCCACTCGAAGCGTAAATGGTTGCTATAACATACTTGACGTCTTGGCAACAGATAATCCTGCGCAAACAGGGAGCATCATGATGGATACAGGAATTAGCGACCACAAGGTCGTTGTATCGAACATCCAACTCCATCAAAAGTAGATCTATTTAAAAAAGCAGATTAATGGACACTTACCTAAGAGACAGACTCTATTCACTCAAACTATGTAAAAGTAGCACAGATATGTCTTAAATTCAGAGAAATGGGGTTGGTGGCAACTGAGACATTTATGGCAAATAAATAAGTAAATAAATAATAATAAGAGATGGCACAGATTAGCAATAAATTTAAAAGAACATATTATCTCTAAGACTGATAATGTTGTAAAGCAGCTGGAAATTTAGTGTGGACTTCAAAGCAAGATGAAGATGCTTCTGATAGTTTCCAGAAGAAATCTGACTGAAAATTTAAAGAGATTCTGGAAGTACATAAAGTAAACCAGCGCCAAGATACAATCAAACTTTCACTGCACAATAGCGATAATACAGATATCAATGACATTGCCACAAAATCGGAGTTACTAAAGACAGTTTCCATCATTCTCTCACCAAAGAAGATGAAGTAAATATTCCATAATTCGAATCAAGAACACCTGGCAGAATGAGTAATTTAGAAGAAGATAACCTTTTCTAGATTTTTGGGTGGCTTTTGAGTCCATCTTTCACAAGTGGCTTCTAATCAAACTGACTACCTATGGGGTATTGTCTCAGTAGTGCAACTGGATTCATGATTTGCTATCAGAAAGATCACATTTCACAGTAATTTTTGGAAAATCATTGAGTAAAGAACAAGTAATATGTGGTTTTCCCCAAGGAAGTGTTAAAGGCCTCTCCTGTATCTAATCTACATTGATGATTTAGGAAAAAATTTGAGTACCCTCTTAGGTTGCTTGAATATAATGCTGTCATTTAGCATCTAGTAAAGTCAACAGAAGATCAAAACCAACTGTAAAATTATTTACACGACGTATTTATATCCTGGAAAAATTGCTGATTGACTTTAAACAATAAAAGGTGTCACGGCATCCACATGGGTACTAAAAGGAATTCATTAAATTTCAGTTACACTGTGAACTGGATAAATTTAAAGACAGCCTATGTAATTAAATATATAAGAGCTAAAATTATGAATAAATGAAAGATTTAAAATTAAGAAGAACTGAAATTGGAGTGTTCACATAGACAACGTTGTGGTGAAGGCTAACCAAAGTCAGCATTTTATTCATATAACATTTACAAGATGCAACAGACCTGCTAAAGAGACTGCCTACACTTGTCCATACTCTTCTAAGGAATTACTGCATGGTATGGGATCCTTGTCAGTTAGGACTGACAGAGGACACCGAAAAAGTTCAAGAAGGGCAGCACGTTTCGTATTCTCCCGAAATAAGGGAGACAGTGTCATAGATGTGATATCTGGGTTGGGGTGGCAATCATTAAAACAAAATCATTTTTCGTTGTGGCGATCTTTTCAACAAATTTCAGTCACCAACTTTCTCCTCCGAATGTGAAAAAATTTCAAGATGTCCACCTACATTGGGAGAATGACCATTGTGGTAATATGCGAGAAGTCATAGCTTTCACAGAAGGATTTAGGTGTTCATTTTCCCTATCTGCCGCTCGAGAGTGGAACAGTAGATAAATAATTGGACAGTTGTTCGATAAGCACTCTGCCAACCACTTAAGTGAGTAGTAGGATAGTTGTGTAGATGTATACTGAATGAAAAATTAAGTAGAAATCAGAAGTAGTTATCTGTGTGATCTACAGGTCCAAACAAAGTAAAGGAAAAGTGCATGTACTCATGTGAAAGTGAAAATTTTGTGTTTGATTTCTATTCCTATGTCAACAAGACATCATAGCTGATCTGTTAGATCAAGAACTATCTATAATAATTACTCATACAATGCAAATTTGTGACAGACTGAAATCTATTGTTCTGTGTGAAATACAGCAACTTAGTATTTACAACTTACTATGTAAACAGACAATGTCAGTAAAAAGTAAATTCTCAGAAGGTTAATAAACAAACAATTAATTATTCAGGTTGAAGTTATGGTAATGAAAACCCATTCCAGGAGATAGCAGAACTAAGAAACGTTAAGTGCCTAAGGATGGTCTTCCATTACTCATGCAAAAGTAAATTGATTGTAACCACAGTATTAATTGCTTCAAAGGGTAAATGATGAACAGTTTTCAGGAACTTCGGTGTTTGCATTCATATAATTGGTGGTTCTCTTACTTTTAACTGTGATCTTGACATTTTCCTTCTTGGGAATCTGAGGTCTCTCATGATAACTAGTAAGAGGTTAAGTAAGGAAGTTAAGTAGTTTGCAAAGTCTGTTCCAGAGGTGAAATTCAGAATTCTATGGACGCAAGTGGGTTACAAATGGATTTTATCCAATAGTGCAGTAATTACCCTGCTGTATTAGCCTAAGTAAACACCCACCCAGGTAGCTGAGCACGTTATTTTATTCAATAGTGTAGTAATTACCCTGCTGAATTAGTCAAACACTGTAGTGTCTCGAGAATTCAGAGGCAAATTCTGGAGACCCTCGACTCTCCACCGTCTCGAACCCTCGATATTTTATGTATGAGCATGAGAAACGGGACTGTGTCTACTGCGTCACAATTATGTGTGTGCAGGACTGGCATGTATCAGGCAGTTGATCGGCGCGGGCAGGTATCTGCCCCCTCACCTCTGGAGTTAGACACCCAGCACAGGGCGCAAGCGCGCCATACTCCATGATGGTGCGACATCACTCATTATTAGGAACAGTGGAATGTTGTCGAAAGAAAAAGAAAAGACACCTATATGAATTATTCACTTACTTTCGTGAGGTCCAGATGGTGGACTAACTAGACCTTTGAAAGATTTATAGTACTGTGTTTATGGTATAGAATAAGTAATAGTACCTGATGGACCATAAATTGTTAAACTAACGAAAAATGATTCCTGCATGTGAAAGCTATTATATGTTGTGAAAATATAATGGGATTGTGTTCAATGTATCTTGAGTGTACGGTGTTATTTTAAGATTAGAGAAAATTCCTCCTAAGCAGCATCTTATCTTCGGAGAAGAAGTGGGGTGGACCATCGCAGCTGGCTATCCTGAAAAGAAGATCGGCAAAGCTACTTCGCGTAAGTTCAATAATCAAGGGGGAGTGTGAGTCTTGCACAACACCACACTGTTCCCTCTAATCACCGGAAACCGCCAGAACACCCACCCAGATAGCTGAGCGTTGTTAAAGTGTCACTTCCAGGATCAGATCAAATCCACCTCATGAATAAAAGACAAGGGCTAGTAAGCCAGCTAACATGTACATAGTTTTCAGGAGGTTCTCCAACTCCAGCTCTGGAAACAGCTGACTGGTACTCACATTCCACCTCAGGTATACGCTTCACAAACTTTTAGAAAATATTATCACACTTGCTCACTGGATTCACTCTACAGACAGACAGATGGTGTACACAGATTCTGTCCCATAGGGGAATGCTGGTGTCAGGAAGGGCATACAGCCGCAATCTGTCACTAACATGGCTGTAACCCACATACTCATAATAATGCCAGCACCACGCATAAACAGGAACGGGCCAGGAAGAAGAATATGATGAGTTGAAGTAAAGTTACCAATAAAAAAATAATTAGTTTTATGTGTGAAGCTTTAAAGGAAGTTTATCTGGATGTAACAAAAAAATATGACCGTACTGCAGCGATTAGTCAAACTGCGTGTTTGTTAAGAAAATGAAAGGAAACAGCTCTTCACATAGACAATAGAGCTTAGTAGGAGTAGACTGAGTGAGGGAGACATAGATAGCCACATTCTGCACCATTCTCCACATATTTATGTGTGTAGGTTCAAATTCAAATTTACAGCTATCTTGAAACTGCTCCACATGTGAATACACCTTACAGAGTTGGCTCCATTGCACTACAGCTTACGTTATGTTCAGCATACAAAACGCAGACATTTCTTTCTTTTTGGTCAATTTTTAAAAATCTAGTATACCTATTACCTTTTAGACTGCCACCACTCAGGTAGCTTTTACTAATTCACAACTTTGCTGTAAGCTCAAAATCTATAGTATTCTGCCTCTGTAGGAACTATCAATGACACTTCCTTCCTCAGAAGGACATTCATACATCGTATTACCTCCCACAAAGCGATCATAACCGCTACAATATATAGTTATATATCTCCGTTTCCTCACTAAGGTGTCAGTCCTCCCTTGTCAGTGCACATACTCGTTTTCATTCCATACCTATATAAGGGCACAGTGTTCTGCCTGGAAGCACATACCTCTCTTCTTTCCTCTTTACTCCTGTGTTTTGAGATGACTTACTCTTGCTTATTGTGGACTCATACCTGGCTGCCTGGTTTCCATCCCTTCTACCTCTTAAACACTCCTCTATACTCCATTAATAGTGATCAAAATGTATTATGATTCTAGAACTTGCACTGACTTACCAAACCTGACACCAGTCTGTAGTGCTATGGACCACAGTAAGCTCTTTTGTCTTTTGGCTCTAATCTGGATATTAGCATGATCTCTGATTTAAGCTAAATTGCACTTTCATCTCTTTCTTTCTTTCCCTCTCCAATCTGATGTCAATCTCTTAATGACATCAGATTGGAGAGGGAAGTAAAGCCAGAATGGAAAGTGCTTATTAAGATGTCATTCACACAAATAGAGGAGAGTTACCCCATAAAATAATACAATACGATATTATGCTTTGGAAAAATTAAAAATAGGATGTTCTGACAAATATTGCACATATGCAATCCACAAATCGCCGTAACAAATAAATTACTCTTGATAACTTGCCACAACTGTACCGCCCATGTTGACCGTAAGATAATTTATAATCTAAGTATACCCCCAAAAACTTAACATTACTTGGTTCATCTGTTGGAAGCTTGTCTTTTACACTAAATACCTTGAGCTGCATTTGTTTTGATTCAGCAGGAATGCATTTGCTTTCAACATAGATGGTGCTTGATCAATTGTCTTTGGAACACAGGTTTAAGAGTTCTAAAATCATTATTACTGTGAAGAAAAGTAGTATAAGCTGCATCTAGCACTGTATTGGATTTAAGAAAAAACACAGACAACTTGGTTATGTTGCTGCATATAAGGTTTTTAATAATTTAAAGG
This sequence comes from Schistocerca serialis cubense, assembly GCF_023864345.2. NCBI lineage: Eukaryota > Metazoa > Arthropoda > Insecta > Orthoptera > Acrididae > Schistocerca > Schistocerca serialis. The sequence continues at coordinate 58,085,582 of NC_064647.1, read as the reverse complement.
TGTCATTTCTGATGCCATAAATGTACATTTTGTTCAGTATGTTGTCCTCAATCATTAATAGCAATATCTGCACTTATTCTCTATATATGTATAGGATGAATTTTTTCACTAATGGTTCCATATTCGAAATCATGAAGGATGTACTCGAAGAGTTCAGGCACCAGATTTGGAGGAAAATGTTACTAACACTGTGGAAGGCGACTGCCGTGTCAGTACCTGGCAGTTGGCCCACCAGTACAGGGTAAACCAGACGACCGAGTGGAACATTCTCCATGACAATTGTTACTACCCTTACGACTTACAGTATGTGCAGGGCTTACTAGCGACAGACTTTCCATGTCAGGAGCAGTTTTGTCACTGGTTTCTTCACCAGGCAACCATGATTCCGGGATTTGTGTCATCCATTCTACTCACAGATGAGGCCACCTTTACACAGAGTGGTATCTTCAACCTTCATTATAGTCATCTATGGAACAGTATGCAGAACCCCCCTGGGTTAGTGACAGCGAATCCTGGAATGTGTGGACTGGGATAATTCGCGGCTGTATTTTGGGACCAGCCTTCCTTTCAAGTTGCCTAACAGGTTGAAACTGCCGGTGTTTCTTGTAAGTGACTTTTCCTCCCCTGCTGGAAGAAGTGCCATTGATGATTCGAAGGGTTATGTGTATGCTACATGATGGTTCTCCAGTCCCTTCGCCGTTAACGTGCGAATGCATCTGTCATGCCTCCCTTGTCTCCTCTGTTGAGCCTCTACTGGACGCGGCTACATATAAAGATGCCACCACAATGTCTGTACCTATACGCTTGACACTACATATTTACATAAAGTACTTTTTCTCTGACTTCGTAGTAACTACAATTTTCTACATGTTTATCATATGATCATCTCAATCATATTCAAATCATTAACGTAATTTACCTGTGAGAGTACAGCAATCTATGTGTTTGACTGTATTGCTTAATTTCATTGTATGGCTGTAGAGATATGAGCTATTTGTCCTTGAAACCGGCCAAGAATGTTTACAAGAGAACAGGATCCTTATGGCTCTGTAGCCAAATCTCGTTACACGTCTTTAGCATGGTGTAAGTAATGTATATGTATCGTGCAGAAAATATTTCCATTTGAATTTCTTAAGTGTGACCCATTATTCTAAGATAAGTATACTTACTGTCATATTATGCTGTGTTTACTGCACAGCTACATACGACCTCCTTATATGATGTAAGCGTCTATATGGCGCGAAAGCAATCCTTAGGTTACAGATATGTGTGAAGAGACAAAACGGTTTTATCCCATGTGACTTAAGTGTCTTTAAGGTGTCAAACAATCTTTATGTTGCAAGCATATGTGAAGACATAAAATACTTTTGTCTTCACCAATAAGTGTGACACTCTCATATCACATAATCATCTATATGGTGATGGAACAATGATAACGATGAGGCAGGAACACACATATATGAGAGGAAATTTATTGACGAAGCAGTACAGTATTTACAGAGGTGGAATGTTGTGTGTTGTGTGTGCGTGTGCGTGTGAACTGTGTGTGGCAGATCCGTCATATTGGTTAATGTCATTCTGGATTATTAGTAACGTGTGTGCCTGCAACTTCCAAGCGATTCTTTCATTGAACTACAAACCAAGCCTAGGCAGTGCCACTTATTATCAGTAAACAGTAATTTCACTATTCCTGTGTAGTAAAACATTCTGACAGCTTGTCCCAAGCAGTAACAGCGTCTGTGACATATTGTATCACGGCTTGACTTTGGGTAATATTCTCTCCAGTTAAATATTGAACTCACTGGTATTTTTATTTCTTTTTTTTGGCTCATTTGTAACTGGTTCGAGACAATACAATGAATTATAGTAATGAATATTAAAAATTTCATACAAACTCTCGGCGCTTGAGCATGGCTTTTTTTAAAAGGTCCAATCATGTATTTTCAACTGTGTTTCTTCTCGCTGTGTTAAATCGGACTTCTTGATAAGACAGCACCCTGCGACGATGGTGGATCGGCTGGACGACTTTTTGCTTAGATGTATGGAACCTTTTGCCATGCCAAGTCACCCAACAATCTTACAATGACTAAAGATACAAAATAAAACATACATAGGTTAGTAATAACAGTATATTCTGAAATAAAAACACAATTTAAAGTACGCTACTTACATTAAGTAATTGCGAGTGCCGTTTGGTTGCAACTTGTGAATGTATTAATAAAATAATGCAGTATTAATGGTGGTGTGGCAAAATGCATCCGATCTGGACAAGAACTAGAAAACAAAGGGTGCCTCTAATTCCCCCAGTAATATGACGATCAAAAATCTTCAAATGTTTCCAGCAGCTGCATACAATATTTATATAGCCGTGGACTATATCTATTTCTTTATTTCATTACTTATAATTAGGTTTTCTGCTAGTAAAAGCTCAGCATGCAAATGTGCCTTTAAAGTATGTACGTTATTCAGAGTCAAACATCTTACGTTATGTAAGGCAAATATATTTGACTCTCAAGAGAAGGTATAGGAAATAATTCATATCTTTGAACTTGCATCCTATTCAAGTGAATAATACGTAATTTTTTCGGATATACTACATATCTTCGAACTTGAAGCCATTTTAACCCAATTGACTGCACTGTTTTAATAATGCACTTACAATACAGGGATGTGTGTAAGTAAGAAATTCAAAGGTAAACATCTTACACTATTTTATGGAAGTATGTGTTACCTTCAAGTGAAGGTAATGGAAATAATGCGTATCTTTGGACTTAGTTGCAGAAGCTTGTATCTACATTCTGACTGGCTGCCTTATTTTAATATTTCACAGGGACTGGCTGGAGAGGAGGGGAGGTGAGGGAGGTTAATGGTTATAAACCACAACTGGGCTTGTTCCATCATTTTTTATTCTTTTCCAACAGTGCAACTGGGTTAGTTACACCTTCTTGTATTTTGATTGGCTGTTTCATTTTAATAGTTCCTATAACACTGGGTTATGGTTGTCTGGAGAGGGTGGCAAAGAGGAGGCGGCAAAGGGTGCAGAGAGCGTGGGAGTGGCTTCTTACATGGTGGTGTTATTGATAAGAGTGATGACATCACCAATAAGGGCGATGAGGCTTGCGACATCACAGATAGGATGCTGATCAGGGTCATGTTATGACACAAATGTGAATGAACCCATCTCAGGTCCAGGAAACTGAGCAATCTCCAAGTCTCAAATGGAATCGATTCACAAAAGAGCACCTGATATCCAATTATCACAGTCAACAGTGCACGACCACATTAAAAAATGTTTATAAATGGAATGATTCAGAGCAGTGTTTGTGAATGAGTTATCTGGCAACAGCATGGAGGACTGAATTGTAGCCTGCCCTGCTGCTTTGGCACAATTTTCAAATGGTTATGTTGCTCACAAGTGTTATTTTCTGATCACCTTACGATATATTACAGTTCACAGAGGAGGAATGTGGTTTCATGGTCTAAGGAGTTGCAAGAGATGAAAAGGGATGCACCTCATGTTGTGATAGGTACTGGGATGTCATCACGATAACTGTTTGGGCTAAATAATGGGAAGTGTACGTAAATGGAAATTCTTACTTGGACACATTGCAAACATGGTTATTTATTTTGCTTATTTGTTTCGAATTCGATTGAGCCATGATGTGATAAATCACAGTGATATGGAATGAGCCAGGTTTACATCATTATAGAGATACAATAACAAAAATGGAGCAAACTGGTGAGTAAACTTAAAATTTTTAAGCAAAATTTAGAAGGTACATTTCGAGTGAAAGTGATATAAATTATGGAGAATAACTTAAGCTGTGGAAAGAGAATATATATACATCGATCACATTAAACAAGAAAGACGAATTATGACTAACATTATAAATATAAAGTTTTAAAATGTAAATACAAATGACAGTACAAAATTACAGAAACAATTATTGATTAGTCTGAACGTACTCATCTAGAGAACAAAATGAATTATCCACAAGGTATTTTCTTAATTCAGAATTAAATGTATGCAAGATATTAATATGAACTTGAATACCTGTTAAAAAAATTTGAAAACTTTTGTGGCAGAATAGTGAACACCTTTTTGCACAAGACTTTGTTGTTTTTGATTGCTATGCAAATCATTTTTGACCTTGTATGTGATCATGGTATGCACTATTAGATGAAAAAGTAATGGTTACTAGACACCAAAAGCATCAAAGAAAACAAATATTGAAATGTGGTGGTTAATGTTTGGAGTGTACAGAACAGGTTTCTGCAAGGATATCTTGGATGAATGTCACTCATGATTCTAACTGCTTTCTTTTCTGCAAAAAGTTTTTCTGAAGATTGATTACCTCAAAGAATTGTACCACATGAAGTGATAGAGTCAAAATAGCCAAAATAAGCAGCTTTTATCGAATTCATATCACAAACAGGGGTAATAATACACATGGCATAAGCTACTACAAACAGTCTTTTTTGAAGGTCTGCAGCAGTGGTAGTCAACCTGCTCCCTGTCATTAGCAAAAACATTAAGTTGACTGTCAGTGTTTGTACCAAGTGGAAGATCGTTGATGAAGATAACAAACAGTTAATGTTCCAAAATGTATCTTTGCAGCACTCCACATTTTAATGTGCCCCAGTCAAATGAAACTGGACAGCCATCAGTACCATCACCTTCTGTTTCCTGTTCTGTTGATATGATCCAGTCCAACTACTGGTGCTGCCATTCAAACCATACAGAACGCTCTTCTTCTGAGAGAATGTTGTGGTCTTCAAACTCGAAGGCCTTTGACAGGTCGCAGAAAATTCCAATGTGTGATTTTTTTTTACTTATTGACTCAGGAATTTCATTTGTGGGAGAGCAAATAGCCCACTCTGTTGATCTGCTTTTTGGAAACAAAATTGGTTTATGTTGAAAATGTGATTGTTAAGGTGGTTTAAATTCTTTTATACATCAGTTCCTCCAATATTTTTGAGAAGCCATTTAGAAGAGATACTGGATGGTAGTTTCATAAACTAATTAGTTTGGAACCTTTCTTGAAAAATGGTTTTACTGTAATAAACACATTGATCATGTGTGGATAGAGGAAGTCACACCTTCATGTACTTCCATAATTAACAGTTTCAACGCTACTGGATTGGGCATAGTTCAACAACATTTCCAGACCCTTTGAAATAGCCACTTGAAGCCCAGACCTTACAACATTAATAATATTGATCATCTGAGAGCGTTGTTGATGGTTTGCACAATATATTGAAAGATAGAGACTGCATAGCTTTAAATATATTGATGTTCACTCAATATATTGTACTGTGTATGAGTGGTATTGTTCAGTAAAGCGCAGTACCAGCCAAGATAGAGCGAAATTCAATTCGTTCTGAAGGAATTTCTTCAAACAACTGAACAAGGTGAATGACATAAGATCAGGAACGGTGGAAGTGGATTATCATATTAAGTTACAATGAAGTTCTTTGAGGAATGAAACTTTTTTACTTTAGGAAACGCCAGGCACCTCATTATCCCCAGTAGTAGAGAGAACTGAAGATTTTAGTGTCTTGATATTAAGCAGAATTGTTTATTTTACTTGCAGAATTTATGAGAATTGGCAAGTATCAGGTTTGCTGTCCAGTGAGCATACATTGTTCCCTTCTTCCAACATTTGTCAAACCATGGACTTAAGATCACCTAAGTTTACAATCAGTAATCAAGAAAGTACTGTTTTATTTCATTTGCAACAGCTATTACAGTAGAGAAATACATACATATACGTAGGCAAGTAAGTGTTCATCATAAATAATGCACTTTACTTGTTTAATTTGTAACACACATACAGACATGATGGATTCACAATTTTGTTATGTAAGTATTACAAAATACAGCACACAGTTTTGACTGTATTACTTAGACTGTGTTGCTTATAAGATAAGTAGTTCTTTTCCATTCACACTCCTACACACACATTGACATAAAGGAACAAAATATCTGTCTTTGTACTGATAATATCCACATTATTCAACTTACTAATTACCTTGATCGCCTTTATAGTGATTTAGTTCTCTTGCACGACACACTCTTACTCTATAAATTTGTACAAAACAGAATAAATACATATAGTAAATGCTTACACATTGAATATATCTTACCTTAATGAACTATCAGTAGACAATAAAACACATCGTCAGGTGGTAACTGGTTCAAATTCCAATATGACTGATCTGCCTCAAAATGACTGTGGGTTATGCAACATCTTCCAGTTGTTGATGGGGTAACTGCTTTAAAAGTGCAATGTCTGTATAGGTTCTAACTTTCCTGCAGAAGTGAATAGCCTTTTTAGCATCCTTAACACTAATAGAGGTGATACATGAAGTAATTTCTACAATTAGCTATAAAATATCTTATTTTATTAGTTTGTAACACTCTATATATGCTATGCAGGCTTTCATTGCCAGTGTCTATGTTCCTGGCGATTTTTGTTTCATGGGCATTACGCTGTTCTCCAAGGGATAATTCTCTGCCTAACGTTTTGTCTTGCAATGCTGGAGACATGCCAGAGGCTGTAAAGGCTCGGGTAGCAGTAGCAAATTTAAACAAGCCCAGCTAGCCAAAATTCTTATTCATATCCGCCTAATGGTCAGTGTGTGCTGGCTAAGAACAGAGATTCACGCTGGCCTGTGTTATGGAGCGCTTAGTGGGGAAGAGTTGGTATTGTTCGCTTTATCTAGCACTAAAGCCAACAACCTCACTAATTACAGTTTTCTTTTATTCTGTCAAACTTATTTGTTCTGTGGCCTCTCTGTTAGTCCTACCATAATAACTACTAGATCTTGGTAAAACCATAGTATTATACCCCCGCCGGGGAAACATTGCACTTGACATTTCGCTTTTTGTCTAGTTAGGTTGGCTATACTGTAATAGCGATGTTGCAACAGCAGCCTCTATACACACAGCTGACGATACAGTTTTCCGTCCCGTCTCGTAAATGCAAGCGATTGAGCAATTACAGTGTATATAAAAACACGTTTTTAGTTGTACTACAATGACAGGAAGTAAATAACCGTATAATAATGCATGTAAAAGCATAACAATGCCCACCCTTTCGATAACGGAGCAAAGAAATACAAAAAACAAGCATCTGACGACTGGTACTTTAAAATCAATAATGTACGTAGTTTACAAAATAAATAATAACTGAGATTGCAATAAATAACCAATATTAGTAATTTTTCACTCACCAATTTACAGCGATAATGGTGCAATTCCATCCAGCTCGCCATCGTCACTGTTGTCCGATTCATCGCCAAAACCGTCTTCATCGTCATCAGCAAGACAAATCATTAATTGTTCATGGCCACTGATAATGCCTTCTATTGTCTGTGCTGCTCGTATAAGCTTCTCGACATGCTCTACTTTTTTTCTCCATGAGGCTGCATCCACAGTCACAAGAGCTTCATGCAACAGCTTTTCCACCTCTGTTATTGTAAAGGACTTGTTGTTGTTCCTTACATACATTTTTACATCACTCCATATTAACTCAATAGGGTTGAAATGGCAGTGATATGGTGGCAGCCTTGTTACAGTATGACCCTGCTCCTTGGCAATTTCGTCTACTTCATATGTAGGTGTCGTAGGCTTTATTTTCTTTAACAAGAGAATATAACAGAACCTTTGTCATACTCATATCAGCTGCAATATTTCGAGCCTGTAACCACTGCACCATAACTTCTTTCCGATCATTTGTGGTTGGGGCTTTGTTCTGTATCACCGAATGATATGGAGCATTGTCCATTACAATTGTTGTAGGGAGAGGAAATTGTTTTAAAAGGTTCCTGAACCACTCAACATATTGTGTGTGTTCCACATCTTCATGGTAATCACCAGTCTTTTTTTATCTAAAAACTAAAAGTGCATCAGGGACAAAAGCACTGGAGGAGCCTGCATGGACCATAATTAATCTAGCTCCTCTTCCCGTCGGCTGATGGCCGCTACTGCTGGGTGTGTTATCCGTCCAACATTTACTGACAGCTTCCCCGGCACTAACCCACGTTTTGTCTAGCCAAATTATGGAATGAATGTCTCTGCCCACAATTTTGTGCAAGAAAATGCTACGAGTGGTAACAATATGTGCCCTCTGTAGCAGTACTTTGCGTCCGTCTAGCGTTTTGTAGCGGAAACCCATGTTTTTAGCACAATTTTTAGTGATGTTTTGCCACCCCTGAAGAGTTCACTTTCTTTTAAAGAGATTAATAACTTAGCTACAGTCGGATACTCTTTTCTGCTGTAGTAAGCATAAACATGCCTACGAATTGCATCAGTCTGGAAAGAATCTGAATCTGTGATAGGATTAGGCCGCTTTTTCTTCTTTCCCGGGGTTGATAAAAATGTATTATTTGATCCAGAAAGCTCGGAATCATTACGGCTCACTTCAGTATCTTCCAAGTTTTGTAGTAATACTCACTTACTTACTACGGTTCTTGCACTAATACCAAGAGTTTTCGACGTACGTTCCACCACTTTGTCGGCAGGAATTGATGGCTGTCCATGAATGCTTACATAGTTTTTCTCCTGCTCGTAAAACTCACGAGTTCTGCGTAGTAACTGCAGTGCCTGGCTGTTTAGCGGCACCCCTAGACGCAAAGGATTGTCACTAGGTGAACGAAGTCTTTTCGGTGGCATTTTCCATGTATGTACACTCACAACGTAACAAAAGTCACAACGATATAGCACACAGTACAACGAAAACATGCGGTAAATAACATACAATTCACGTTGTATACACATTCACTAAACAAAGCCGGCAACGCGGGAACTTTGACGTCACAGCACGTGAGTAACAGCAGTGCTCACTGCGCTGTGATTGGCTGGCGCCCCACGCTGAACGCCTAGCGCCTATCGTTCTTCACTTGTTACTCTGTTACGCTGCCAACTTCATATGCAAACGTCAAGTGCAATGTTTCAGCGGCCCGGGTATAGAGAGACGTATTTTTTGGTTCGCTGGTGCTTGATATGCTACAGTCAAATTATCTGTGTTTCTCAGATGATAATTACTCTTGTGTTAGTTAAGACTGGTGTTAATGCTTCTATTTGCAGTTTCTATGTACATGTGTGCAAGGAAGTTTGTAGACACCTGGTGTGGCAAGTGGTGGACATAGGTCCTTTGCCTGTAAGAGTGACGTGCACTTCCTCTTAGGATGTAGCCACTGACTTTGTTGATCAGCCCATCGACTGCTCGCATATCAGTAGCCTACTTCAGAACACAATCCTAAAGCGACAACACCTGTCTTAACACTTCTGTTTCTTCATACTTTGTTAAGTCCCCTGTGCCAATGCAGTGTTCTGTAACCACAGAATTTGTTGATGGCTGAACTACGCTTTCTTCTGTATTCCTTCATCTTTCTTTAATTGTCTGCACTGTTAGCCCGATGTGTGTTTTACCACATTTATGGAACCCCAAGTCATCTTTTATCTTACTTCATAGTGCACACGTTTTCTGAGGTGGGTGGAAAACGCATTTAATGTTATGTCGAGCCAGGATCCGACGATTTTGTTCAATACATTGCCAGCTTATAGCAGATACACCATTGTCTGATCCTCCTCGTCATGTCGTATTTTTTGTAACTGTATCTTCTACCTGAAAGTACGTCGGATTTGTCTCCTGCCGAATCTGTTATTCTTGAATACGTCCTTAAGGTGGTTGAGCTCCGTTGGTGGAATTTCTTCATTCGATGTAATACAGGTCTTGTTTACCAGTGTATGTAACACTCCTACATGCTGTGAAGCACAATGACAGCTGGCAACATCGAGACACAAATCAGTTTGGACACACTGTGTTCTATAGAACCATACATTTTGCGCTTGACTAAGAAGTCCAAACAGGGGAGTTCGCCATTCTCTTCCATCTACATAGTGATACTGAGGTGCAAAGAATTCAAATGTCCAGCCTCAGAGCATAGCCGAGATCGGCAGCTTATCAGCTGTATGCACATTGTTTACATCATTTAATTTAGTGCTATTCTAACTTGCTTCTGAGCAGAAATGAACAGTTTTTAGTAGTGGTATATATTTTTGTTGTAAGAATTTCCGTATTTTTCTAACTTTTACCTTGAGTGAGTTTACTTTCTAGTGTAGTTTTCCGCCGCCGAAGTCGCCTGTGTGGCTTCATTTTACTTGATTCCATGACCCTTTGTGAATAGTAAATATTCAGTAGACTTTCAGCCTCAGATTCTCGGAGTTTAATCTCACGTTTTGCGAGTGTATATTCAATTAACCAGTAGCATTGTAGGGACTCAGCTGTTTGTTTTGAGACGAGTTACCGCTGTAGTCAGCCTAGTTAGCCACTCAGTTTGGTGCCAGCTATCGCCTGTGACACATCTCCAGGACATCAAGTTATGTATTTAGCTTTTCCTGTGTTTTCGTAATAGTATATATATTTAACTGCGTGCGTGTTTTGGAATTTAGGAAGTTTAGTCTCGCTTTTTTTTAAATTTGTAAGTGTCAATTCAGGCAGTCTGTAGCACAGTTGTCAATTCGTCCGAAGAACCAGCTGCATAGTTCATCCATATATCTGCATGCCTTTGTTATAGGTCAAGGGGTTACAAGTTGCTTACCTAGGTTTGTGCCAGCTTTTACTGTTTACTGTTCAGTTAGTCTTGCTAGGATGGGTAGGATGTGCGCCTGCTGCATACAGATGCAGGAGGAGCTGGATGCTGTTTGCAAACAGTTGAATGTGGTCTTAGAAGAAACATGGGGGGCAGAAGTTTGGTAGTTATTGCAAGTTCCAGTGTTAGGCGCCTTATGGTGTTCGTTAGAGCCAATGTGGACTCCGTATATCTTCTGGGGATGTCTCATCTGGGATGTGGAGACGGCCTTGCCTGTTGCTATTGAGAATACAGGATGCATTTGTCTGCAAGCAGTGGCTCATGCGAAGAACAACGACACCTGTCGTATGGATTTTGAGGCCATCCTCAGTTCTTGCAGGCGGCTGGCGGAGCTATTGAAGGCTGCTAACCTTACACATGGGGTGCAACCAGGGCTCTCAATTTGCAGCATCTTTCCCATAGTTGATTGGGGTCCTTTGGTTTGGAGGTCAGTGGAGGGTCTCAGCCAAAAGATTTGCCCTCTCTGTAATGGCCTTGGCTGTAGATTTCTGAACCTGCGTCATCAGGTGGGGATTTGTAGGACACACCTTGATAGGTGAGGGGTGCACTACAGAAACGAAGCAGCTACCCGGGTAGTAGAGTGCTTGTGAAGTGTACATCGGTATTTTCTTAGGCCAGGCAGTAGTTTGAGGTACTCAAATGAAGACTCACCAATGGATACACATGTAGGGAAATCAGACCATGTTCAGAGTAAAGACAGTTCCATTGTAAAAATTTTATCAATAAATTGTCGAAGTATTCGTAAAAAGTTCCTAAATTTATTGCCCTCCAGGAAAGTTCTCAACCTCATATTATTCTTGGGACTGAGAGCTGGCTAAAACCAGAAGTAAAAAGCTCTGAGATGTGTAGCGAGTTTTGGAATATTTATCGGAAAGACATTAAACGCCGTAGGAGAGGGACTGTTCACTGCAGTTGACAAAAATGTTGTCTGTACTGAGGCTGAATGTCATAGTAAAGTTATCTGGTTGCACATAACAGGTCTAGGTGAAACTAAGTTAACTGTGGGATGTTTTTAGCAACCACCTGACTCCTCTGTGACGGTTCTAGATTCATTGAAAGATCATCTATGGTCAATTGTGCATAAATGCCTATTTCATGCAATACTAGTTGGTGGTGACTTTAACCTACCGAGTATGGACTGGGATGTGTATGTATTTATTGCAGGGGGTGCAGACAAACAGTCTTGGGAAGTACTTCTAAACACGATTTCCGAAAACTTTCTTGAGTAGCTAGTTTGGCAGCCCACACACAACAGAAGTATCTTGCACCTTGTACCGACCAACAGGCCAGACCTTACCGATGGCGCCAGTGAAGAGATGGGGATTAGCGATCATTATGTCATTATAGCGACTATGGTTATGAATGTTAATACATCAGTCAAGAGGGCTAGGAGAGTGTTTCTGCTAGAAAGAGCACATAAACAGTTGTTAGCATCTGCAATAATTTAGTTCCAGAATGATGGCCATAGAGGATGCCAAATTTAAACAGACGCAAAATCTCCAAGATTGGCGATCTTTTACAGAAGCTCGAAATTTAGTGCGGACTTCAATGCGAGATGCCTACAACAGTTTCCACAATGAAACGTTGTCTCGAAACCTGGCAGAAAATCCAAAGAGATCCTGGTCGTATGTGAAGTACGTTAGCGACAAGAAACAATCAATGTCTTCACTACGCGATAGCAATGGAGATACTATCGAAGACAGTGTTTCCAAAGGAGAGTTACTAAACACAGTCTTCCGAAATGCCTTCACAAAAGAAGACGAAATAAATATTCCAGAATTCGAGTCAAGAACAGCTGCCAACATGAGTGACGTAGAAGTAAATATCTTTGAGTAGTGAAGCAACTTAAATCACTTAATAAAAGCAACTCTTCTGGTCCAGACTGTATACCAATTAGGTTCATTTCGGAGTATGCTGATGCATTAGCTCCATACTTAACAATCATATACAACCGTTCGCTCGACGAAAGATCTGTACCCAAAGACTGGGAACTTGCTCAGGTCACACCAATATTCAAGAAAGGTTAATATGAGTAATCCACTAAATCACAGACCTATATCGTTAACGTCGATATGTTGCAGGATTTTGGAACATATATTGTGTTCGAACATTATGAATTACCTCGAAGAAAACTGTCTATTGACATACAGTCAACATGGATTTAGAAAACATCGTTCCAGTAAAACACAACTAGCTCTTTATTCACATGAAGTATTGAGTGCTATTGACAACGTATTTCAGATCGATTCCGTATTTCTGGATTTCCGGAAGGCTTTTGACACTCTACCACACAAGCGGCTCGTATTGAAATTGGGTGCTTATGGAATATCGTCTCAGTTATGTGACTGGATTTGTGATTTCCTGTCAGAGAGGTCACAGTTCGTAGTAATTGACGAAAAGTCATCGTGTAAAACAGAAGTGATTTCTGGCGTTCCCCAAGGTAGTGTTATAGGCCCTTTGCTGTTCCTGTTTGGGAGACAATCTGAACAGCCGTCTTCCGTTGTTGCACATGACACTGTCGTTTATCGACTAATAAAGTCATCAGAAGATCAAAACAAACTGCAAAACGATTTTGAAAAAAATATCTGAATGGCTCGAAAAGTGGTATTTGACCCTGAATAATGAAAAATGTGAGGTCATCCACATGAGTGCTAAAAGGAACTCATTAAACTTCGGTTACACGATAAATCAGTCCAATCTAAAAGCTGTAAATTGAGCTAAATACCTAGGTATTATAATTACAAACAACCTAAACTTGAAGGAACATATAGAAAATGATGTGGGAAAGGCTAACCAAAGACTGTGTTTTATTGACAGGACACTTAAAAAATGTAACAGACCTACTAAGGAGACTTCCTACACTACACCCGTCCATCCTCTTTTAGAATAGTGCTGCACAGTGAGGGATCCTTATGAGATAGGACTGACGGAGTATATCGAAATAGTTCAAAGAAAGGCAGCACGTTTTGTATTATCGCGAAATGTGGGAGAGTGTGTCACAGAAATTATACAAGATTTGAGCTGAAAATCGTTAAAAGAAAGGCGTTTTTCGTTGCGACTGAATCTTCTCACGAAATTCCAATCACCAACTTTGTCCTCTGAATGCGAAAATATTTTGTTGACACCGACCTAAATAGAGAGGAACGATCACCACGATAAAATTGAAGGGAAATCAGAGCTCGTACGGAAATATATAGGTGTTCATTCTTTCTGCACACTATTTGAGATTGGAGTAATAGAGAATTGAGAAGGTGGTTCGATAAACCCTCTGCCAGACACTTAAATGTGATTTGCAGAGTATCCAGGTAGATGTAGATGTAGATGGTCAAAATTTAAACTGATTTCAAATCGTGATCTGGAAAAGTATGTGTCTAGTAAGTGGATTAAAGATGGAAAACATCCACCTTAGTTTAATAACGAAATTCGGAAAATGCCGAGAAAGAAAAGGCTGTTGCAATTTTGGCTCAAAAGAGGATGCGCAAATGACGACAGGCAAAAATTAGTAGAGATTCGTACGTCTGTGAAAAGATCTATGTTCTAAGCATACAACAGCTGCCACCGTCATACATTGGCTAAAGGAAAGGATCTGGTACACATGTCGCCAAGTGGACACATCTAAGGAGAATCCGAAAAAATTCTGAGCCTATGTAAAGTCTCTAAGCGAGTATAAGGCTTCCATCCAGTCACTTGTTGAACATGCTGTTTTGCCAGTAGAAGGGGCAAAAGGGAGGCCAAAGGTTTAAATTCTACATTTAAGAAATCGCTGACGTAGGAGAATCGTACAAACGTACGTTGTTTGACCATCACACAGAGTCCCGTATGGATGACATAGTAGTGTAGAGAAACAATTGAAAGCGTTGAAAACAAATAAGTCTCTGGGCCCAGGCGGGATCCCAGTTCGGTTCCACAGAGAGTACTCCACGTCACTGGTCCCTTACTTAGTTTGCATTTATCGCGAATCTCTCGACATGCACGAAGTGTTAAGCAACTAGAAGAAAGCGCAGGTGACTCCTGTATATAAGAAGAGTAGAAGAACGGACCCGCAAAATTACAGACCAATATCCTTAACATCAGTTTGTTACAGAATTCTATAGCATATTCTGAGACGGAAAAGCTCATATTCACGAATCAACAAGGATTTAGAAAGCACTGCTCAAGCGAAAACCAGCTGACTCTTTTCTCAAGTGAGGTACAGCGAACTGTGGATGAAGGGCAACAGGCAGATTCCATATTTCTACATTTCTGAGAAACATCCGACATGGTACCCCGCTGCATACTGGTAACTAAGGCATATACATACGGAATAGGTTCCCAGATATATGACTGACGCGAAGACTTCCTAAGTAATAGAACCCAGTATGTTGTCCTCGATAGCGAGCGTTCATCAGAGACAAGCGTATTGTCAGAGAGCCCAGGGAAGTGTGACAGCACCGCTCTTGTTCTCTATGTACATAAATGATTTGGTGGACAGAGCAGGCAGCAATCTGCGGTTGTTTGCTGATGATGCTGTGGTGTATGGTAAGGTGTCGAAGTTGAGAGACTGCAGGAAGATAGAAGACGACTTAGGCAAAATTTCTAATTGGTGTGATGAATGGCACTAGCTCTTAATGTAGAAAAACGTAAGTTAATGCGAATCAGTAGGAAAAACTGTTCTCCATCATTTGAAAATCCTGTAATGTTCGGATACAGCATTAGTAGTGTCCTGCTTGATACAGTCACGTTGTTTAAATATCTGAGCATAAAGTTGTGAAGCAATACGAAATGGAACGAGTATGTCACGACTGTGGTGCAGAAGGCGAATGGTCGACTTCAGTTTATTTGGAGTATTTTAGGAAAGTGTGGTTCAACTGCAAAGGAGACCACATATATGATGCCAGTGCAACCTATTCTTGAGTACTGTTCGAGTGTTTGGGATACACACCAGATCGGATTGAGAAGACATCGAAGCTTCTAGGTTTGTTACTGGTATCTTTGAACAGAATGCAAACTATGGATATGCTTCGGGAGCTCAAGTGTTCGAAGAACACTACTGAGAAAGTTTAGAGAACCAGTATTTGAAGCTGACTGCAGAACGATCCTACTGCCGCCAGCATATATTTCAAATAGGGACTATGAAGATAAGATACGAGAAATTAGGGGTCATATGGAGGCACATAGATAGTCCCTTTTCCCTCCTCTACCTGAAGTGGAACAGGAAAGGAAACGACTAATTGTGGTAAAGTGTCCCCTTCACCATGCACTGTACAGTGGCTTGTGGAGTATGTATGTAGTTGTAGACGTTTTTCACTCCCATGTGGACACACCACAAACGTGCCATCAACGTATCTTAGGCTTCATTGCAGCTGTTCCCAAAGCTTTCTCTTCAAAATCCTTCATAAACAAGTTTACCACGAGCAGTGACAGAAGGCAACCCATGGCAACGCCACCCGTTTCGTCACTGAAGAGAAAGAATGGTGATGTGAGAACAAACTCGAAAAGCTTAGTCATTTCCGGGTTGAATTTCTCCCTGATCAACTCGAGAAAATCGGCAAACAGCACTCTGATGAAGAGGAAGATCACATCAGGGCCATACTACTTGCACCCATTGAATTAAATGTACAGAGTTCCTGATGGGGTGGCGATATTTACCGATGTAGGGGCTTAATACTGCTGCTTAGATGTTTGCGGAATTGATACATAGCTATGCCTATGTTGCTCACAATTGGACATAGAGGAACATCTACTTTATGAACATTTGGTAAGCCATGGAATCTTGGTGGTGCGGCAGCTCGTGCCCGAAGTTTCTTGACGATTTCCTTGGGCAGGGACTATCATAGAAGATCAGTGGTCTTCTTCTTCACTATGGTGGTCAGCTCTCCCTTACAGTGACTCCTCTTCCACATCATCGCTGGGGAGGATGGAATTTACTTGGTCTATACCACTGATGAAATACGCAACAGGTGTAGCAGTCAGTGTTGGTGCGAAGTTGAGTCCATTTTACAGGACTGATTTTGTCACATTGTCAGTCTCTTTCCTGTGAAGCTGATTACGGTTTTTCTTTGCCCTTCTTGAGGCTTTTGCTCTCTTGTTGCCAGACACTAGAACTTGGAGACTTGTTCGGTAGTAGCACTGCATCAAGATAGTTCTGCATGAGCCCAAGAGCCAGTATCAGTCCACTCCCAATAATCAGGTGAGAATAGACAAGTCATCTGTGAGTGGAGTGTCAGTAGTTCCTTAGGTGTGTCCACTTGGCGACATGTGTACCAGATCCTTTCCCTTATTAGGGCCAGACTAGCTCTTCTTGTGATCCATTGGGAGGTTGCAGGTTTTAGATGATGTGTGATCCTTGCAAATGTTGGTATTATGTTATAGTCATGGCACCTCATCAGGAAGGCGAGAAAACTGTGCAGATGCTCTTTCCTGTGTCGAAGCTTATTTACATCTACATCTACATCCATACTCCGCAAGCCACCTGACGGTGTGTGGCGGAGGGTACCTTGAGCACCTCTATCGGTTCTCCCTTCTATTCCATTCTCGTATTGTTCGTGGAAAGAAGGATTGTCGGTATGCCTCTGTGTGGGCTCTAATCTCTCTGATTTTATCCTCATGGTCTCTTCGCGAGATATACGTAGGAGGGAGCAATATACTGCTTGACTCTTCGGTGAAGGTATGTTCTCGAAACTTTAACAAAAGCCCGTACCGAGCTACTGAGCGTCTCTCCTGCAGAGTCTTCCACTGGAGTTTATCTATCATCTCCGTAACGCTTTCACGATTACTAAATGATCCTGTAACGAAGCGCGCTGCTCTCCGTAGCATCTTCTCTATATCTTCTATCAACCCTATCTGGTACGGATTCCACACTGCTGAGCAGTATTCAAGCAGTGGGCGAACAAGCGTACTGTAACCTACTTCCTTTGTTTTCGGATTGCATTTCCTTAGGATTCTTCCAATGAATCTCAGTCTGGCATCTGCTTTACCGACGATCAACATTATATGATCATTCCATTTTAAATCACTCCTAATGCGTACTCCCAGATAATTTATGGTATTAACTGCTTCCAGTTGCTGACCTGCTATTTTGTAGCTAAATGATAAAGGATCTATCTTTCTGTGTATTCGCAGCACATTACACTTGTCTACATTGAGATACAATTGCCATTCCCTGCACCATGCGTCAATTCGCTGCAGATCCTCCTGCATTTCAGTACAATTTTCCATTGTTACAACCTCTCGATCACCACAGCATCATCCGCAAAAAGCCTCAGTGAACTTCCGATGTCATCCACAAGGTCATTTATGTATATTGTGAATAGCAATGGTCCTATGACACTCCATTGCGGCACACCTGAAATCACTCTTACTTCGGAAGACTTCTCTCCATTGAGAATGACATGCTGCGTCCTGTTATCTAGGAACTCCTCAATCCAATCACACAATTGGTCTGATAGTCCATATGATCTTACTTTGTTCATTAAACGACTGTGGGGAACTATATCGAACGCCTTGCGGAAGTCAAGAAACACGGCATCTACCTGTGAACCCGTGTCTATGGCCCTCTGAGTCTCGTGGACGAATACCGCGAGCTGGGTTTCACATGACCGTCTTTTTCGAAACCCATGCTGATTCCTACAGAGTAGATTTCTAGTCTCCAGAAAAGTCATTATACTCGAACACAATACGTGTTCCAAAATTCTACAACTGATCGACGTTAGAGATATAGGTCTATAGTTCTGCACATCTGCTCGACGTCCCTTCTTGAAAACGGGGATGACCTGTGCCCTTTTCCAATCCTTTGGAACGCTACGCTCTTCTAGAGACCTACGGTACACCGCTGCAAGAAGGGGGGCAAGTTCCTTCGCGTACTCTGTGTAAAATTGAACTGGTATCCCATCAGGTCCAGAGGCCTTTCCTCTTTTGAGCGATTTTAATTGTTTCTCTATCCCTCTGTCGTCTATTTCGATATCTACCATTTTGTCATCTGTGCGACAATCTAGAGAAGGAACTACAGTGCAATCTTCCTCTGTGAAACAACTTTGGAAAAAGACATTTAGTATTTCGGCCTTTAGTCTGTCATCCTCTGTTTCAGTACCATTTTGGTCACAGAGTGTCTGGACATTTTGTTTTGATCCACCTACCGCTTTGACATAAGACCAAAATTTCTTAGGATTTTCTGCCAAGTCAGTACATAGAACTTTACTTTCGAATTCATTGAACGCCTCTCGCATAGCCCTCATCACACTACATTTCGCTTCGCGTAATTTTTGTTTGTCTGCAAGGCTTTGGCTATGTTTATGTTTGCTGTGAAGTTCCCTTTGCTTCCGCAGCAGTTTTCTAACTCGGTTGTTGTACCACGGTGGCTCTTTTCCATCTCTTACGATCTTGCTTGGCACATACTCATCTAACGCATTATGTACGACGGTTTTGAACTTTGTCCACTGATCCTCAACACTATCTGTACTTGAGACAAAACTTTTGTGTTGAGCCAACAGGTACTCTGAAATCTGCTTTTTGTCACTTTTTCTAAACAGAAAAATCTTCCTACCCTTTTTAATATTCCTATTTACAGCTGAAGTCATCGATGCCGTAACCGCTTTATGATCGCTGATTCCCTGTTCTGCATTAACTTTTTCAAATAGTTCGGGTCTGTTTGTCACCAGAAGGTCTAATATGTTATCGCCACGAGTCGGTTCTCTGTTTAACTGCTCAAGGTAGTTTTCAGATAAAGCACTTAAAAAAATTTCACTGGATTCTTTGTCCCTGCCACCCGTTATGAACATCTGAGTCTCCCAGTCTATATCCGGCAAATTAAAACCTCCACCCAGAACTATAACATGGTGGGGAAATCTACTCGAAATATTTTCCAAATTATCCTTCAGGTGCTCAGCCACAACAGCTGCTGAGCCAGGGGGCCTATAGAGACATCCAATTACAATGTCTGAGCCTGCTTTAACCGTGACCTTCACCCAAATCATTTCACATTTCGGATCTCCGTCAATTTCCTTCGATACTATTGCACTTCTTATCGCTATAAACACGCCTTTCCTTCACTGTCCAGCCTGTCTCTGCGGTATACATTCCAATCTGAGTTTAGGATTTCATTACTATTTACATCTGGTTTCAGCCAACTTTCTGTCCCTAGTACTATATGGGTGTTGTGACCGTTTATTAATGAGAGCAGTTCTGGGACCTTTCTGTAGACGCTCCTGCAGTTTACTATTAGCACATTAATATTGTTATTCCCTGTTGCGTTTTGCCTACTCCTACCTTGCTGCGTCTCAGGAGGCGTCTTGTCAGGCCTAGGGAGGGGATTCTCTAACCTAAAAAACCCCCATGTGCACTCCACACGTACTCCGCTACCCTTGTAGCCGCTTCCGGCGTGTAGTGCACGCCTGACCTATTCAGGGGGACCCTACATTTCTCATTTCTCCACCCGATAGCGGAGGTCGAGAAATTTGCACCCCAGATCTCCGCAGAATCGTCTGAGCCTCTGGTTCAAGCCTTCCACTCGGCTCCAAACCAGAGGACCGCGATCGGTTCTGGGAACGATACTACAAATAGTTAGCTCTGATTTCACCCCGCGAGCGAGGCTTTCCGCCTTCACCAATTCCGCCAACCGCCTGTACGAACTGAGGATGACCTCTGAACCCAGACGGCAGGAGTCATTGGTGCCGACATGAGCAACAATTTATTCAGCTTCTTAAGTCTCTGATACATCTATTCCTGATAGAGGAATGTGGTATGTGATCTAAAGTTTCCTGGTGAATTGACTGTTTGTACTGTGTCCAGCTGGGAGCAGTCCTCTTTGTAAAGTGATACTTTGTCAGCACACATTGCCATCTTCTTTAGGTGATTCCTGTAGAATGGGCATCTTCAGCACACCCGATCTCTCTTATACAGTGATTGCTCCCCATCCCTTCCGACACTATGCAGTTGCACTCTACTTAAGGTGGAGTGGTGGAGGCACAGGATTTCCAAAGCCTGGGTGCAATGTTCAGTTCCTCAATGCTTCTGTAGGAACCTTCGAACGTGGAAATGGCCCCCAGGCAATGCTCAACACTGGTTCCCAACCTCTGCTTAGGGTGTCATCATTGTCTCTGTTGTTTCTCGTCTGTCAATAGGCTGCTTCAGAACGCAATCACTAAGTGACAAGGTGTAGTGCAACCCCTGTGATAGATTGACAATGCAGCTAATGTCTTCTCTATTGTTCACATACTTCATTGAGTCCCCTGTAGCCAAGCAATCTTTGGCAACTGCAGATTTTGTTTGTTGATGAGGTACTGTCTTATGATAGAATTACTATTGAATTTTATTATATTTTGCTAAGAATGAGTACGCATTTCTGTTTTCAATGGTGTTTTTTGTACCACTGAGTATGCTTTATACTCTTGACTAAGGCAGTCTTCCTTCCAAATGCTAAAAATGCAACAGTAGTTATGCAAGTGTGTTCACATTTTAGTAACAGCTTTTTTTTTCTTTTGGTCATCAGTCTACTGACTGGTTTGATGCGGCCTGCCACGAATTCCTTTCCTGTGCTAACCTCTTCATCGCAGAGTAGCACTTGCAACCTACGTCCTCAATTATTTGCTTGACGTATTCCAATCTCTGCCTTCCTCTACAGTTTTTGCCCTCTACAGCTCCCTCTAGTACCATGGAAGTCATTTCCTTATGTCTTAGCAGATGTCCTATCATCCTGTCCCTTCTCCTTATCAGTGTTTTCCACATATTCCTTTCCTCTCCGATTCTGTGTAGAACCTCCTCGTTCCTTACCTTATCAGTCCACCTAATTTTCAACATTCGCCTATAGCACCACATCTCAAATGCTTCGATTCTCTTCTGTTTCGGTTTTCCCACAGTCCATGTTTCACTACCATACAATGCTGTACTCCAGACGTACATCCTCAGAAATTTCTTCCTCAAATTAAGGCCGGTATTTGATATTAGTAGACTTCTCTTAGCCAGAAATGCCTTTTTTGCCATAGCGAGTCAGCTTTTGATGTCCTCCTTGCTCCATCCATCATTGGTTATTTTACTGCCTAGGTAGCAGAATTCCTTAACTTCATTCACTTCGTGACCATCAATCCTGATGTTAAGTTTCTCACTGTTCCCATTTCTACTACTTCTCATTACCTTCGTCTTTCTCCGATTTACTCTCAAACCATACTGTGTACTCATTAGACTGTTCATTCCATTCAGCAGATCATTTAATTCTTCTTCACTTTCACTCAGGATAGCAACGTCATCAGCGAATTGTATCATTGATATCCTTTCACCTTGTATTTTAATTCCACTCCTGAACCTTTCTTTTATTTCCGTCATTGCTTCCTCGATGTACAGATTGAAGAGTAGGGGCGAAAGGCTACAGCCTTGTCTTACACCCTTCTTAATACGAGCACTTCGTTCTTGATCGTCCACTCTTATTATCCCCTCTTGGTTGTTGTACATATTGTATATGATCCGTCTCTCCCAATAGCTTACCCCTACTTTTTCAGAATCTCGAACAGCTTGCACCATTTTATATTGTCGAAGGATTTTTCCAGGTCGACAAATCCTATGAGAGTGTCTTGATTTTTCTTTAGCCTTGCTTCCATTATTAGCCTTAACGTCAGAATTGCCTCTCTCGTCCCTCTACTTTTCCTAAAGCCAAACTGATCGTCACCTAGCGCATTCTCAATTTTCTTTTCCATTCTCCTGTATATTATTCTTGTAAGCAGCTTCGATGCATGAGCTGTTAAGCTGATTGTGCGATAATTCTCGCACATGTCAGCTCTTGCCATCTTCGGAATTGTGTGGATGATGCTTTTCCGAAAGTCAGATGGTATATCGCCAGACTCATATATTCTACACACCAACGTGAATAGTCGTTTTGTTGCCACTTCCCCCAATGATTTTAGAAATTCTGATGGAATGTTATCTATCCCTTCTGCCTTATTTGACCGTAAGTCCTCCAAAGCTCTTTTAAATTCCGATTCTAATACTGGATCCCCTATCTCTTCTAAATCGACTCCTGTTTCTTCTTCTATCACATCAGACAAATCTTCACCCTCATAGAGGCTTTCAATGTATTCTTTCCACCTATCTGCTCTCTCCTCTGTATTTAACAGTGGAATTCCCGTTGCACTCTTAATGTTACCACCATTGCTTTTAATGTCACCAAAAGTTGTTTTGACTTTCCTGTATGCTGAGTCTGTCCTTCCGACAATCATATCTTTTTCCATGTCTTCACATTTTTTCTGCTGCCATTTCGTCTTAGCTTCCCTGCACTTCCTATTTATTTCATTCCTCGGCAACTTGTATTTCTGTATTCCTGATTTTCCCAGAACATGTTTGTACTTCCTCCTTTCATCAATCAACTGCTACTAGAAACAATACATTTTAGCAGAAATCAATGTACTACAATCTTCTTACCACTCCAATGAAAATTTAAAAGCTAATAACACGCCCTCATGCTTTCATCGCTGGATTTACTAGTGAATTCTGTATAGCTCGAGTTTACTGAAAGCAGTATCATTCAATAAGGTGGAAGTACGTTCACACTATGTAACAAAATCCCATGTAAAACATGCACTTCAATTTAGTATATTTTTGCTGCATAATGGTAACTGGCATAATAACTACATGCTATGTTACTAATACTACAGTGCATACTCTGTGGTAAAAAGCAACTCCATTCAAAGCTTAAATACGTATTCATTCCATGGCACGATGTAATAAAGTTGAATAGCAGTTCTGTCAATGAGTTATCTATTAATCGCAAGAAAGTAAGAAAAATGGACCCAAACAAAAATAAAGTAGTATGCGAGCAATATACTTACAGCACATTTAAAGTCAGCAGTTCTTACACAGATTCATAGGCAGGAACAAATGTCCACAGAATACCACGCAGCAAAATTAGCGTCTGTTTAACATCAGACAAAAGCAAATATGGACTCATTTAATCCTCCCAACATTATGTATGTGAGCAAACATCAGGCAGAACGTGAGAAACATATCACAACGCATTTTAGGATGTGCAATACACACACAAAGTCATATTCAGTGACAATGGTAGGAAAACAACCTCTGTTCTGAACAAAACCAAAACAGGTATGGCAGACTTTAAATCACCTAATAAGAAACCGAGATGATGGGTTCATAAACTTTTGTGCTCCAAGTAGCCTGCAGTGGAACAAGGCTGTCTTACTAGAAGTCCATATATGAGCTTCTCCCTCTGATACTGGTGTCATGTATTGCTGCTTCAACAAGCTCCCATCAAAGTTTAGTGACACTGTTTTTCAATATTACTTCAGTTGAGTATATCTGTATGGGCATTGGTCATTCAAGTTATGGGATTAGAACCGAGCCAAAAATCCTATAAAAGGGAAAACATACATACTGGATTTGGAGCTGGATTTTATACTGAAATAAACTTTTTGTGGGCTGTGGTGAATATATTTATCACTAATGTATTTCAATACAGCATTTATGGTAATATGGCGTACCAATTCTGTGCCCCCTGACATCTGGTGGTAGTTTGCTGCATCAGCTCTGGTTTCTGTTTGTTGTGAAATATACACTTGTTGGGAAATATATTTAACACAAAATTAATATGTCTTTTGTGAACGTTGGGTAGCATACTTACCACCAACTTAGTGGTTTTACAAGTCTTTTTTGAACATACCTTACTGGGGACATACCTGTAATCTTGTAATAGTACACTGTACCAGGTGCATAAAACTGCTACAACTACTACTTTCTGTTTGTTATGAGATCAGCACTATTGTCACTTGTGAATCTGGAAAAAACTGCTTCGTCTCTAGAGTGGGAAATACACTTATCAATGAAATAACAGCTCACAAAAATCTGTGGAAGGTATACGTATCACCAGTTTTTGGTCCTAAATCACAAAAATAAAATTAACAAAAAATAAATATAGTTAGTTAATCACAAATATAACACGATACAAAAAAAATAACTTCGCTTAGTAGCTACAAAAAATGCGCCCACAAAACAGATAACACAATTGCATCAAACAAATTTGTAGTAGATTTAACATCTGTAGCTAAAGATTCATTCGTGAATTGCTTTAGAATACCAAAGGTCAGTATCGAATACTTGTTGAAGTGGGGTTTAATAGCTATTCAAAATACGATACTCATTTTATAGGCGCAATCCTGGCTCTAATAAAGCTAGAAGTGACACTTTGATATTTGACATCTTGTGATTATCAGTCATCGTCCCCAGTTTTATACCACATTCCCAAAAGCATGATTTCAGGGTTCTTGTGTGACACTGGATGCTACTGGCAATGACCTAAAACTCATTTAAAAACTAATATTTTAATCTTTCAGCCCCCACTAAGTAAATAAGATGAAATATTAAAATTATTCTATGATGAATTTTGGAGTTACGCTTCATGGAGCAAAAGGCACTGTAACACAATTGGTGATTTCCTTTATTAATGGTACACTCAATCTTTAATTATACTACCACCAGAAAACTTGTTACTCCCTTCCTCAAATCCGCTTGGCAAACATTTAAGAGCATTGAAGTTGCCATTACGAGAATGTTAATGTACGGCCAGTATCGCGTTGTTTTCCATCATTTATAGAATTAAATGAGCGGCAGTGAAACTGCAAATCACCTTTCACTAATATCTGAATAATACTTGCTTACTCGTACACTGAAGATCACAACAACAACAACTCATACATACTCATACATATCATATAACAGAAACATCATTCAGTTTCATCACATAAAGTAACTGCACCAGCAAAGCATTGAACTACCAGCAATCCTGCATGCAGACCATTAATATTACGTTCCTGTTAAACTACGTACCGTGGCTCAGGGCAGGTACCATTAAAAAAGGGAGAGAAAGAAAATCATGATGGCAGAGTTGCTTGGTCCTCACCATAGGGCCTACAAAATAACTCATAATCTACATTATTTTGTTGCCATGCCAGCTTACCATATAGTATATAATGATCAATTTAAGAGCAGTAGTAGCATTATTTTTATCATGCTGACACAAGTATCTCACAGGTATTTTAAAGAAAATGCTTGCTGTCTTTTTTCTAAATAAACTTAAAAGTAGTAAGTTTTTTAAGTAGGCTGTAATTTATTTGATTTATAACTATACAGTTCCTATGGAAGTTTCATTGATCGGTCTGTTTGTTTGCCAATTTTCGTTGCGTGTGTGAACCCGGCTTTATAGACGTAACACTCTTATGAAATTTTAGCACTTTTTTGGTCGTTGATGTAGGCACTGATAATGTATTTGTTGTAATTTTTACAGTACTTAAATTACGTTTCTTACAAACCATCCACAATATAAGCAATGGTTATCTTTTTCTCTAAATTACATGCCGATTCGCAATCCATACTCAGTGACATCTTGCATGTATAATTAATCTTGGTCGTAGTCACCCTTACAAAGAGACATATAATCTATAGAAACAAGTACCTGGAACTAAATGTGATGGGAAATGGGTGGGAATGTTCTTGTGCGTAGCCAAATCATTGCTTGCATATGCTTCTTTGTTATTGAAACATCTGAGTCAATTTCCTATTTTCCTGCGTATCTTTGATGATTTCCTGCCGCGCATACGAAATTTAAATTGTGCGTCAAATTCGAAAGGAAAATAACCTGGCTGATTATTGGCTCTTGTTTTATTTTAGTATCTAACAATAGCTTGGTTCTGAACTGTTCATTTGTTAAACGTGAAATGTGAGTATATATATTTATCGACGAAACAAGTACGAATCCATTAGCAATACGTTCTGTCAGGAACAGAACAGACGCAAATGAGTAGA
Organism: Schistocerca serialis cubense; assembly: GCF_023864345.2. Classification (NCBI taxonomy): domain Eukaryota; kingdom Metazoa; phylum Arthropoda; class Insecta; order Orthoptera; family Acrididae; genus Schistocerca; species Schistocerca serialis. Next base: position 58,059,149 of record NC_064647.1, on the reverse strand, counting down.
TGCAGTATGAGGAAAAAGGGTGTGAAATTAGTTTTAAATGGAAGACTACTGTCGTGCTGGAACATAACAAACATCTGTCATTGCGGGTGATACTGTTTTAGGTTAGAGGCACTGTTTACTGTGCTGTCAACACGCATCTGTAATACTGTGTTTAGAAGTTATTAATCTATGTAGTCTTTGTATAAATGCAAAAAAGAAAAGAAAAACAATACACTTTTTACGTGTATTCATGTGACTTCCAATTTACAGAGGTAATAAAAATATACGGCACCTCAGTAAGCAGTTACGCTTATTCATAGATGTTTGAATTTTGCCCTTATATACCGAAATATAAATAGTTTTCATTGCGGGTGCCGACAAAATTAATACTTTATACGGAATTGCTTACCAAATTACCACTGACACTGCTGGTGGTAACTCTAGCAAGAATCGTTCATATGACGGAATAATATTTTTATTCGGAAAAAAAAATATTCAGCTCTTCATGGGAAAACAATATTATTTCGCTGAAGCAATCTTCTCTGATTCCTCATATACGGCTTGCGTAATGTAGTTTTACTTGTACAAATGACACAAAAATATATGAAGATTCACTAGAAGTATTCCAGAAGTGCCTTGTTACACATATCATGAATAAAAATCAAAGTATCTTATGACCCGAGATTTTAGTAGGCCTTGCACAGTGCCAGGAAGCTGAGATGATGCATTATCTAAATTTTTCTGTGATAATGGCAACTTTTAAATAATGTTTTTAAAGGTTAAGGACGGTTCTTATGTAATGTATATAAATAAGTCTTTACGAGATTCTATTCCTTTTACTCAAGTCTGTCTGCGTAGATATGTAATTATAGTTACATCAGACAACATAATTTTTTTTTTTTAGTACATCAGATGAATTGTGAAAAGATGATTGTTCCATAGATTTACAGTCCAGACAATGTGATTCCAGTTTGAATTTGTAGATGAACAAGACTGGAAAGTTTTATTCAATTTATTAATGTCACCTGTTGGAGATTATTTCCTCAAGAGAAACATTTTTGAGTAAGGGTCATTCCATATCAAATCACCCAATAAAAAATAAATTTTACACCCACCTCCTTAGATTTTCATGAAATTTGGCTCAAATGGTTCTAATACCATCCTGACAACACCTGCAATTTTTTTTTGCTGTATCTCTTACAGTTTTTTTTATAAATTTTTAAAGTTTTTATGTTTTGCGTTTTCTGAACCTTCGGAAATGGTCAGTTTAATTTGTATTCAAAACTTTAAATTTGCTTATCTTAAAAACTCTTTTAGATAACATCATGAATTTTTGCAGCAAGTTTATTTATTATACATATTTGAAGATAAAAATGATGCTATTAAAATATATTAATATTTTTATGAAAAAAAATATATATGTATTTTTTTTCTTTTTTTTAACGGCTGTTTTGTTTTATAAGAATTGCAATATCTCGAGTCTCAGACCTGATAGAATGCTCAAATTTGTTTTAATTTACTCTTAAACATATAGGCTACTTGATAAAACAAAAATAATGATGGCTTTTTAACATGTTCATTAATTATAGTAGATTACATTAGAATTATGTACAAAGATAGTTTACTTACGACACTTATGTATAACCCAACTGATTGCTTGAAACATTGAATTTTTTGAGTAATTTTGTCTTTTTAACAAACATTAATGCTGATTCAAACTGTTTTTCCACTTCATCCAAGAGCTTTCAGTTCTTTTGATACAGTCTTTTTTGAAGTAATACATTCTCCCAGTGCCGCTTGATTGAGGTGCGTCTACTACACAGACTATGTGCTCCAAAGGCACTATGCAGGAATCTTCTCTTTCAGGCCAATAAAATGATGCAGCAGGTCCTGAAGGATGTAGAAACAGAATTTCTGCATCTTCTTCATCATTGAATATTGTTTTTACCAGTCCAAAGTACCAGTTACCATCATAATTTGCAGCCACATAGCAATTTATGGATGGTTCAACACGAACCCAATCAGAAGGAGAATGGAAAGAAAAGACTAAGGAGGGTTTTACACTATCTGTAGTCCTTCTAATTTCAAGGTTGTTTGTTGGAAGTGGTTTGAAGTTATGAAAACTTCTAGTTCCAGGAATGGTTCGGGTTGCTGAAAAACGTTTTTCTAGTTTTAACCGTAGCAAATGAGCTTCTTTTTTGTCAATAAAGTGAAAATGAATGTTTTCAATATTTTTTTCACAAAACTTATACACATCGATTGCTGTCATTATTTGTTCTTTGTCTGAAAGCTGTAGACTGGCTTTCCTTAAAATTCTTTTAATAGTTCCTCCTAGGCCATCACAAATTGACTTCCCATGACTTGTTGCAAAAAAAGAGTGTTGGGCCTTCAAATTAAAGTCTCTCAAGTGTTCAGTCAAATTTTTAAAACTGTTTCTATTTTTGTACTGCCCAGCACAACCATCTGTAAAGTAGTGAACTGAGTCAATGTCAGTATGATGTAATGACAGCCACTTTGTAATTTCTTTTTGTACAAAGTTAACAAAACCAGTGTCATGTTCTTGGTCATCACTAATAAAACAGTGGTTGGAAACAAAAACATTGTTTTCCTCATTTCTTAGAAAAACTCCATCTGGGTGTAAGTACAACCACCTCTATTCCAGTGGTAACTTTGGATCTCATTTTATATAACAAAGGAATAATTTTCACTGAAATCCATCACAATAATTGCTGTTTTGGGTGGTGGGTCTTCTTTCAATCTTTTAAAGGCTGCTGATTGGGATTTTTCTATAAACGAGTGTGGGGTGAGCTTTTCCAATGACCTAACCAATAAAGAAATGTAGTCTTCAACACTGATAGACTGTTTGATCATTTCTGCCCTGTCTGTGTTAACCCACTGACTGATTACAATTTCTTCTTCTAAATCATAATCTTCACTTAGTTTTTCAGTTAAGCACTCTGTTAGTGCAGTATTTGCAGGACAGCTGTTGCAATGATGTAGCATGGAGTTTTGGTTTTCTGTGTTGCACACAAGCATCTTAATTAGGTCTTTATAAGATTCTTCAATTTTCACAGCATCCAGTAATAGTTTAACATTCTGGTGGATACTGCATACACATACAGTGTGTGGGCCTGCAGCACCAGCAAGGATACACCATTTAGGCCTCAAGAAACAAAATTTTGAAAATCCTACTTCTACCTCGGGATTCTCCCATTTGAAAGAATAATAGAGTTCTCTCAAGTTACACAAAATGAGTCTTTTTTGCATGTACACATTTTTTTGAACACTTACTTTGTCTTTTGTTCCAGGTAGCACTCTGGAACTTTCATCCTTTTCATAAAAATCTGTTACAAGTCTTACTGTATTTTCAGAAAGATTTTTACCTTTTTTTGGACCAGGAGTTTCCAAAATACCCTTTTCAGATTTTAGCTTTCTAGCTTGTCGCACCATGTACTCACTTACATTAAATTCTTTCATCACTTTATTTCGAGTCCAAGAATCTGGAGCCAAGGTCAGAATCTGGATTTTTCGAGACCTCCCAACAAATGAAATCTTCTCTTTCATAAGAGAAATCATTACATCAAAATCCTTTGCTTTCTCAACCACACTTTTATCTTCTTCGTCATCATCAGAACTTGGTGCATCATATTTTAATGCTTTTGAAACCGCCTTTTTTGCAGTCTTTTCAATACTGCTAACCTTCCTTTTAAAATAAGACCCTTTACTTTGTTCTGACAAGCCATGAAGCTTTATCGGTGTTAAACCTAAATAATCAAGAGCAATGTTTGTTTGTACAAGGGATTCGTTTCTGGATTCCAATGATTCTAATTCAACCATGACTTCATCATCTGTTTCACTTTCATTGACTTCAACTCTTAATTTTTCCTCACAAAAGTTACGGCATGTTAAGCAAAGCTTTTGTCCAGGTTTTATGCTAATATTTTTTGTCAGTAATTGTTTAGAAAGATCCAAGCCTACACTTCTCAACAATTTTTTGATGGGCTTTTAGTGTTTTTTTAGTGGGTCTACACATGTTGTTTGATACTTTTCAAAAACATTTAAAAAGTAGTAGCTGTGGTGTGAACGTATATTCTTAAATTCACACAGATTAATTCCAGATCGTAAGTGGATCAAATCTTTTTCTTCCTCACTCAATTTTGATACCGGTTGTAACTTTTTTGAAGGTGTGTAGGTTGTTTGGAAACAGTCAGATTTTTTAAATAACCCTACACTACAGGTTGGAATATCTGACATACTGATTTCACTTTTGGTCTGATTACTGTTCTAGTTACTTTTATAGGATATTGGAAAAGAATCTCTGTAAACTAAGCAACAGTACTTACTGAGAGTTCGAATAAACTTAATAAAATACTATCCAAGCACTATTTAACACTGTAATAATTTTTTACTTCAAAACACAGGAGTAACAATACAAAATCGAAGTGTACATTGTTACTCCAAGAAGACAAAAACTTATTTTCGGTGTCTAAGTCACGTGGCATTTTTTATTTTTAAAATATAATTAATATTATTTTAAAAATTAGATAACTATTAAACAGGTTAAAAAGCCAACATAATTTTTCTTTTATCTAATAGCCTATACAATTAAGAATATTTTAAAACAAATTTGAGCTTTCTATCAGGTCTGAGACTCTAGATATTGCAGTTTTTGTAAAACTAAACATCCGTTAGCCTTTTTTTTTTTTTTTTTTTTTTTAAAAAAACAACTTATAAATTTTTTTTAATTGGAAGAATTTAATATATCTTTATGGTAATTTTTTTAACATTAGATATAGTACACAAACTTATTCCAAAATTTCATACTGGTATCTTGGGTATTCTTTAATATACAAATTTTTTTAGTTGTGAGGACACGTTTAAGTTACAATTTCCGACTGCTGAAACAAAGCCAAATCTAAAAACTTTAAAAATTTATAAAAAAACTATAAGAGATAGAGCAAAAAAATTTTACAAGTGCTTTCAGGATGATAAAAGAAGTAATTGTACCAAGTTTCATCAAAATCTGACATGGTTGGTGTCAAGGCCTGGGTGACTTGACGTGGAATGACCCGTAACTCTTATCTAAATCATTTTCCATGTCAGAAAACTGTGTAATTCAGCACTTGTAAGTTAGAGAGATTCCCATGTTTTATTACGAGATCTTTCTTCTTGATCACAGAATTGGATTATATTTTCATGTATTAATCGTGCTAAGTTGACACTCGGCGTGCTGGCCAGTGGGAGCGGTTGTAAATGGGAAATGCCTTTGCAGTCGCTCCTATCAACCGTCGCGCCGAGTGTCAACTTTGTTTGCCTGTGCAATGTAATGTATATGGAAGGCAACACTGATGTTTAAAATAACAACCTGTGAGATTCGCCAAAAAACAGTATTGAGAGGAGCTGAATTTTTCATTCAGTACATAACAATCTCCTGCTATCAGCTATGTACCTTTTTGAAGAATGCCATGTTTGAAGCATACCGTTGAACCACATTTGTATCAAAATGTAAATATAACCAATTATAATGCAACCAGCTGTAAAATATTTTGCATACAGAACAACACATTACTGGATTTTAAAATGCTATTCATCCCCAGAAACCTGACTCCTGCAAACACTTTTCACTGGAAAACTGTTGAATATTCTGTGCTACTATTACACACAATTTGTCTCAGTAATGTGAAGAGAAAAAAAAGTTTGAATTGACAGTGGTGAAAGTACTGGGCTCATACTTGGGAATAATGACAATCAAAACCCAGTCGATTCATCCAGATTTATCTTTCCTTCGTCAATTGAAGTGAACACTGAGACATTTCCAAGGACATAGCAAACTTCCTTCCCCATCTTTGTCCTCTTAAATCTTAAGTTCCAGTCCTTCCTTGCTCTCTTTCGATGAAGATAAGTTAAAAGTCAGGTTGAAATATCAACAAAATAAGGAAAAGGATAGATTATAGTTTAGGATCATTCCACACACAATCATCCAGCCAAAAGTAGATATAAAACCCAAGGCTTTTGAACTTGTTCCAAAACTTATATGTGAAATGTATACATGAAGATAAGAAAATATCCAAAGTTTCATCGAATTCTAACAAGCACTTTCTGAGTTATCACTAGTTAAAGTTTTAGGCTAATTGTATTTCTGAGGACAATTAAGATGTAACTAAAGTGTGCATGCTTTTACAGAATTTGAAGCAAAATCGTTAGGTTTGAATCAAGAGCCTTGAAATTTTCACTGGTTTGTTCTAAATTAAACACTGAAACTGTTAGATGTACAAAATTCCGATTTATAATGTTCATTCATATCGAAAAACTGTACTGAAACTCAAAATATTGTTAATTTCAAAATTGTGTCGTAGGCGTAGAAAATTATGAATAGCTAAAATCTCTCCAAATAACTCAATACAACGATATATTTTTGAAAACGGCATAAAATTACCTTTTAAATGGTGCAAAAAAAATTGCTGGGGGTTCCAAGTTGTAACAATTTTATCTTATATTGAGGTCAAAACAAGTTTTATCTATTCAAAAGCTATGGAACGGCGGTTTAAAGTTCAAAAAGGTTATATAGAAGTAAAAGGTTTTAAAACTATAATTTGAAAAATCAGCAAATGAAAACAGTAATTTATTAGTACATTTTTTGTTATATATTTTTAAATTGGGGCAAAGATTTTACTGTAGTTGGGTTGTAATTTTATTTATGTTTTTTTTTGTTTTATTTAGCTGAAGTTAGTCAAGAAACATACAACATTTTTGGAGTCAAAAGTGTGTTGAAGTTCAGATAAGGCAGTACTACTATGCAAGTACGCACATGAAAAATTCAGCAGTCTGCCGGTTGTCTTCGTCAAGACATGCAATTGAAGTCACGACGTGAAACCCTCCCTCCCCTCATGTAGAAAACTGTTGAATGAGGCAATGTCTACTTTTCAAGATATTGCTCTACTTGAAAGTGATGAAGCAAATGAGAGTGAATTAACCACTGCAAAAAGAGTAGTAGAAACAGAAAAGTTGAACAAAATGCTTTTAGGGTTGGGTGTGACACCACTTAAACGTCAGTCATTATCTACCTAATCGAAGAAAAAATATGCTAAAAAGAAGTTTAAAAAGGTAAAAGACCAGGTTAAAAAAGTTGTTATTTGTTTTGAAAGTATAAGAATACAACAATTCAAGTGAATCTGACAGTGCAACTAAAGGTAATGAATTGAAGAAAAAAAATCTGAGAATCTTGATCATTTAGTGGATGCTATAAAGGGAAAACTGTAGACAAACTTTACCACATGGGAAAAAAATACAGATATTAACAATCACTCCAAAGTCTTAGTCTTGCAGAAAACTTGTGGAAAAATATAATGTACCAGAATATTTATTGCGAAAAGCCAGAATGCTTGCAAACGAGAAAGGTGTTTTGGCTTTGACAGAACCCAAACATGGCAGAATCCTTCCCTAAGAAACAATAAACCTTGTCCAACTGTTTTATGAAGATGACGAATTTTCTTTCTTGTTGCCAGGTGCTAAAAACAAAGTTAGTATACAAAAAAATAGTTACAAGTAGAAAATAATTCTTTTATGCAACTCAGAGGAACTGTTTATTGTGTTTAAAGAAAAACACTCAAATATTGAAATTGGATTTTCCAAATTTTGCTCCTTAAGACTGAAATGGTGTGTGCTTGCTGGTTCACCTGGAACTCACAGTGTATGTGTTTGCTTGTACCACCAAAACATTGAGCTTCTAGCAAATGCTCTGCACCAGCATGATCAAGAATCAATACACACCATGATGGACAAATTGTTTTGTGATAGACAAAACAGGGACTGTAGGTTAAGACGTTGTGATGTGTGCCCGAAAACAAGTGAATCACTGTAGCAACATCTAAGAGAAATACTAGAAGACTATGATGAAGATGAAGACATTAAATTTTCGCAGTGGGTTTCAAGTGATGGCAGAATGACTTTACAAACAATGCTACCACCATGCAAGGAGTTTACTGATTTTACTATAAAAAAATTGAGTCTCTGATACCTCATTATTATGTCATAAAAACTCAAAACTCTTACATGAAGCGGAGGAAAGAAAATTTGGCATTTAATGCGGTTTTAGTTCTTATGGATTTTGCAGAAAACTATAACTTCATTCTGCAAAATGAAGTGCAATCCTACCATTGGGGCCACTTGAGCTGCTCAGTTCATCCAGTAGTGATTTTTTTCTAAAAATGAAGATTCCACCATAAAAGAAACATCATTGTGTTTCATTTCAGATGATCTAAAGCGTGATGCACCATTTGTTTATTCAGTACAAGAAAAAACCATAGATTTCATAAAACAAAACGTGCCTGACGCTGACCAAATTGAGTATTTTATGGATGGTTGCAGTGCTCAGTATAAAAACTTCAAAAGCATGATAAATTTATGTTTTCATTATAAAGATTTTAAATTAATCACAAGCTGGTCATTTCATGCTATGAGTCACGGTAAAACAACTTGCGATGGGATCGGGGGAACAGTCAAGAGAACTGTTACAAAAAAATCTTGCTGAGCAGTAGGCAAAGTGAGCTGATTATATACACTGAACAAATGTAAAATTTCTGTTAAAGTTTATTCTCAAAAATATTCTGTTTAAAGGAAGAAGAAATTGAAACTAAAGGAACAGTGCTTGAAACTAGATTTCAAACGGGTTAAGCAATAGTGGGTACATGAAGTTTCCATTATTTTAGGCCAACTTCTTGCGAAGAAATTACAGCCAAATGAGTGAGTTCAGACTTGGAAATTTTGTTGAAACAAAATATTTTTATGACTGTCCCAACTATTAAACCTAAGCTACATTCTTTTGTTGCATGTTTTTATGAACAAAACTGGTGGATTGGAATGGTTATGGGTTTCAATGAAGAAGAAGGGAACTGTGACATTCTTTTTATGCACCCTCATGGACCAGCAGGAATTTTCTTTTGGCCTCAAAAAGAAGAAAGATGTCCTGTTTCACCAGCCCATCTTCTATGTGTAATAGCTCCTCCAGAGATAGCACCTCAGTTCAGCAGATCATATAAGATTGATGCTAATTCCCAAAAGGAAACCATCAAAACATGGAACAATTTCAATTCTTTATTGTAAAAAAAAAACCTTAATGGACATTTAAGTGTAGGTATTGTACATACAGCTTCATATAAACGTAGTATAGTACTTCAACTGAATAATTATTAAAGTTATCGAAACCTCTTTGTACAAAGGATTTGTTTGAAAACGAGTAATTGCCAATTCATGTATTCCAATGTAAGTAAACCTATTTTGTAAAATTCTCAATGTGTGTGTCTTTTATTTTAAAATAATTTATACATAAAACTTGAGTTAATCTGGTATTTTCACAGTTGAATTGACTTCAAATATTTGATTATTGTATCAAACATGTATTTTACAAAGTAAATTACAAAATTTGATTTCAATTTGTTATATAATTGTTACAACTAAGAACCCCACCAATTTTTTGCACCATTTGAAATGTAATTTTATGCTGTTTTCATAAATAAATGGTTGTATTGGGTTATTTGGAGAGAGATTTTAGCTATTCATAATTTTCTACATCTACATCACAGTTTTGAAATTAACAATATTTTGAGTTTTAGTACAGTTTTTCAATATGAATGAACATTATAAATCATATTTTGTAGATCCATCAGTTTCAAGGCTCTAGCTTCAAAACTAATGATTTTGCTTCAAATTCTGTAAAAGCGTGCACACTTTAGTTTCATCTTAATCACCCTCAGAAATACAATTAGCCTAAAACTTTAAATGGTGATAACTCAGAAACTACTTGTTAGAGTTGGATGAAACTTGGAAGATTTTCTTGTCTTTATGCATACAATTCAAATATAAATTTTCATAAACATCTGTTACAAGTGGGTGCAGGGCCCTGCATTACTTAGTATAGAATGACCCTTTAGCTGTATTCCAGTGTTTGCTGTGTTTGTTTTTAGAAGTGTGTTAACTATTGCCATTGATACGACAGATTCTGTTTTGTTTTGTATTGTATTAGTCATTCAGCTATAAATAAATTATGAAAATAACTGCTTTGGTGGTCATAATGTTGTTATAAAATTTTCTGACACCGGAGAATATCCTGTTCATGTAGACACACAAGAATATCCAAAATGAAAGATTCACATAGAACAGAATACAGGGTCTATGTACCGCAATAACTGATGACATCAGTACAGTTAACCATGAGTAAAATGTGGTAAAATGCCAAGTTTCTGCATTCAGATACCAGGTAGTACTAAGTGAGGTACTTGTAGATGCTATACAGGAACACTGAAGTAAACAATAAAATTATTTTGTAACTCCAAGGGGACTGTCAAAGAAAGTCTCAAAAGTATGACTTGGTAGAAATAAAAAAGAAAAGCTATGGTATATGTCCTGGACATCTGCTTTGGAAATTCCAAGAACTTGTTTTCTAAATAAAATCTGTAGACTCTTCTTGGCTTATACATGCAATTCCCAAAAGTACTGTAAAAGTTATATTAGATTAAAAGAGTGTGTTACTGGATAGGCCCCCCCCTCCCCCTCCTGAAATCTTGGTTGTTGTGACGGAGTGATCGGTAGTGTAGCACGAGGTCTAGGTTAGGCAGAAGTTGATAAGGTATTTGTGATCTGACGAAACCAGTGAATGTGGAGCCAGAATATAGGTTATGGTGACAGATGGATCTGTAGCATAGCCTAATTTTTATGTTTGCACCAGATGCATCTTATGTACGTATATTGCACATAAACTATGAAAAATGCAAGGTGATCCATTACATAACTTTTAACCACAATTTGCACAAAGGCATATCATATCAGCATCCATTTGACACCCGATGTGTGATTGGGACAGGAAGGAGTCACAGCACGTGGTAAAATAAAAAGATTTTTTTATTATGCCTGTTCCATGGACATGGAGAAGTAATTGTATTGGTGAGGGCAGGTAGGAAAGGTTTCACCACCAGTTAACAGTATTCTTATCAATAGGCTTTGGTGTCATAGTCCTATGGTCTCAAACTAGATTGGCCATTTCTGGTACTGTATCCCCCTTGTTTCCTTTCATTCCCTTCCAACTGCATTAAATGTATCCTGCTGCTTTTGAGCCTCCCCCCCCCCCCCCCCTCGTCACCCTGTCACCCCTTCCCACTCTGATTTTTCCACCTGTGATTATTATACTTCCCTTTCTTGTAACTTTACTGCTGTGGCAGAGTACCCTCAATGTAGTTTCGTGTTTTTATTTGAAAATTCTCTATCCACAACTGAGAAGGGACATGAACTACAGACAAGAACACATATGAATGATGAATTGTTTTCCACAAAATCATTAAAACCTTTCTCAAGCATTAAAAACATAAAATATACCCTTCTCCAGTAGCTAATTTTTTTTTTATCTATACTCTATAAATTTGTAAGATCATGTCAGAGAGCAATTTCAGTTACATTCCATCCATTAATGTGATATGGGAAGAATGAACATTGAATTTATCTACAAAATACAGAAAAGGATAGATTGCTACTCACGGTAAATATGACACATTGAGTTGCAGACAGCACAACGAAAAGACTGTTATGATTTAGCTTTTGGCCAAAGCCTTCTTTAGAAAAGAAAACACACATACGTTTATTCAAACAAGCAAGCACACCTCATGCATACATGGTCGCCATCTCTAGCAGCTCAGACCTGGGAACACTTCTATTAGTGGACAGAGGAAGCTTTAGAATATATCCAAATTATGTCTCAAGAAAGCAGAAAAAATGTAATTTTCCATTTGTTTCTTACCTCAGCGGTTGTTGTACATCTTAGAAATCTATCACTATGAACAAAATGACAAACAGTAACAGCTACAAAAATGCATACTGCAGAATTGTAATAATAGTATAAACAAGAATATCAAACACAATGTATTAATTTAATGTGTTCAGTGCCAGATTCAAGAACTGCAGGTGCAACTGAAATGCATTGAAAAAACAAATTTTAAAATATTTTGAGTTTTTCTTAACCACTGCATGAACTCACAAAGTTAATTCAAACCAGCCCCTCTTCATAATAAGAATGAAATTTTTTATCTGTGCACGCATTATCGGTAATCGTCAGTAGGCCAAGATAAAAATCACAGAGCAGACTACATTATGATGAAAACTGTAGTGGAATCTTCTTATTCATATTACCATCCCTGTTGAAATACAGCAAAATTTAGAAAATTTATTTATTTTGCTTCATGGAAGAAATATAAGAGGAAACTGGCTCATACTCTAGTAATTCCAGTTCCAATTGTAAACTTGGATATGCCTCGGGAAACCACCCCAAGCTCTCATTAAAAATGTTGATATAAAGGCTTGTCGTGCAGTCTACTGTCAATAACAGTATAGCAGTATGTGCTGTCAGCAATACCAATCAAAAGTGCCTCCTTAATAACATATTCACCAGAGCATTTGAATGACAATGTGTGTGTCAGCCTCAGGTGAAACTGAGTAACATAAATTGTTATTCAGAGATTCGTTACTGTCACCTGACATTGAGTATGTGTAATTTAAATGTACTTGGAGCAATTCTGTGCTCTCTCTCTCTATGGTATGGTGTGTGCGTGTGCATGTGTGTGTGGGTGTGTGTGTGTGTGTGTGTGTGTGTGTGTGTGTGTGTGTGGAAAAAAAAAAAAAAACTCTGCGTCTCATTGTTACAGTTTCTTCCGATTCCATTTGCTTATGGCAGGAGGTGAAGGATGACTGTTTAATGTCACTGTGTGGTCTGTTTTAGCCTGACTGGTCTCTATGGGATTGAAGTGTACGGGGATGTAATGCTATAAGTTGCTTGATTCCTGATTTAATTCTGTTTCTCAAAACTTTGTTAGAAGGCTTTCATGGGATTGCTCCCATCTGTCTTCAGGTGTCTCCCAGTTCAGGTTTCTCAGTATTTCTGAGATGCTCTTTGGCAAGTCAGGCAAACCTGTGACAATGCTGCCTATTATATACATTAAGTATCCCTTGTTCTATTTGGTATGGGTCCCATATATGTGAGCAATATTCTAGGATGGGTTGCATGGGTGTTTCATAAGTAATCTCCTTTGTATGTTGACTGCATTATCCCAGTATTCTATTAACAAACCACTTTCTTCCAACTGCTTTATCCATGACTGAGTCTGTATGATCATTCAATTTCATATCCCCACAGATTGTTACACCACGTACTTATATAAGGTGACTGATTCCAGTTTGACTCAGTGATATTGTAGTCATAGAATACTGCATTTCTGGACTTTGTGAACTAAAGAATTTTACATTTCTTAGCATTTGAAGGAAGGTGGCAGTGAAACTTCATGCTAGATTGAAACTGTGTAACAGACTGAAACATGAACTCAGTATCTTGCTTTTTCATTATGGCAAGTAACCACACTTTGAAATCATATCAAGATCTGAATGGGTATTTGCATAACTTTCTGGTGATTAGTATTGAACATCTGGAGCATATTACATCAACTAAATATTCAGGGGTAATACCGAGAGGCAGTACAAAGTGGAACAAACAAGTATGGCCTGTAATAAGTGAGGCAAATGGAAGACATAGATTTTCAATTACAGTTCTTGGGTTTATTACAGAATAACACTGTGGAAGTCCCACAGCAGCTGTCCGACTTCATCAGGTGATGGGTATTGCTGTAGTCACTGCTGCAAGACGTGACTGGTGATACATAACGGCATCAATGTTTATCGAGATCATGAGCAGGAATTGACATGGCTGAGAGGTGCTCACAGTTGTATGAAACTAGCAATCAGAGTACCCCCTGCTGAGACCCGAAGAGAGGCTTTCCACATGTGTACTATGAGCAGTGATGGTGCTGTTGAACTGTACTGTGGTTAAATGCTGAATTGACTCTGTAATGTATTGCATCAGATCAGGGATTGAAGGTTCTTGTTTCTCTCGTTTTAATTTAATGACAACCAATGCTGGATTCCAGGTAGTGCTTGGTTGAAATCCAAAATCACTGTTGATAAGATCATCTGCTGTATGGATATGGATGGTCTCCTTAACAGTACAAACCTAGACTGATGACGCTGAAGATAAAGCGTTAGATCTCTCATAAGACATCCGATGCTCCATGTTCAGACAGTCCACCTCGTTGGTTCGGTGCATGACTGTTGATAGTGTGGAACATAATGTTGTAGCACAGTATGACACGTCTGCCCAGTATAAGACTTCTCACACTGCCATGGTGTTTCCAAGATTATATCTTTTCCTCAATTTTGGTGGTGGAAACACACATAGTGTGTCTCGAGGATCTTTTCGATTCTTGAAGACTTTCTGCCAAAGTACAGCAAGAAGACCACTGCAGTGGGTATCTCCGCATCTTCATTCATATCCCTCAATTGAACTCACTTTGATTTGAATGCATTACATATCTATTTAACAGAATAGCCAGACAGACTATTGAAACATTGTTCTTAGGTGTTGCAACTCACCTGGCAGGTTGTCAGTATCTGAGACCACATGTACTTAACAGATCACACACTTTGACTTGACTCCCAAGCGGAGAGTGCTGGAAGAGAAAGCTTGTGATCAGCTCATAGCACACTGGCTGCTGAGACGTGCCACACCTCTTTTTCCCAGAGCAGCCTTTCTATAACTTTTAAAGGAAATGAATATGAAACATATTTATACATCGTAGAAGTGACACAAGAAGTTGATGGTGACTTGCTAGAAGGAACAGATATGGCTTCTTCGCTCAGTAATTGTAAGTAGCATTAACAGTCGCTATGCACAACACCACACACGAATCAATACTAGCTCTGCCATAACTACTTATTGCTATGGCGTAGAATACAGTTATGTAACTGAGGTTAGCCACGTGTGTGAACAATTTGGAGTGGCACTTTCATCAATCAGAGAGGGGCTGAGTTAAATTGTGCAATCAGTTTGTACCCAGGGGCACAAGACATTATTGCTTTGTCCAAGACGACAGCTTTTGATCTGCAAATATAACTGTGTGAATCTGTTTGTGGTAAACATTTGTGTCCCAGTGTTCTGTTGCTTTTTCTTGTAAACATGACATCCAGAAATGGTGAGCTGCCAATTTTTTCCACAATGGTGGTGAATTGATTATTCAAGTTGAGTGAGTTCAAATGCTATAGAAACAGAGGTCAACATACCATCAATAGCAGGAAGATTGGAGAGTTATCAACCGCAGTCCTTTTGCCTCAAAGTCTGCTATAAAATAGTTTGCCACCTTAGGAGACATGGGTCTTCCCATGTCAACATTTCCCACTTTTTCGAAGTAATGGGTGGTAAATAAGAAATAGATTGAGATAAGCACATATTTAAATAATGACATAATGTCTTTCTCAAACCTACTGCTAATAAGCTCCAGTGAGTTCTGTAGGGGCACTTTCATAAATAAGGATTCAACATTAAAGCTAACTAAAAGATCAAACAGTGGAAATTCCTGGTATCACTATCAATAGTGTAGGAAAAGGCAGATGGCTACTCACTGTAAAGAAGGCATAAGTCAGACAGGCGCAATTAAAAGACACATCCATAAAGCTTTTGGCCACAGTATTCATCAGCAAAACAGAAACACACACCATTCATACACACAAGCAAGCACATCTCATGCACATATGACCGCCAGCTCTACATAGCAATATGTGCCTGGTTGTGTGTGTGTGATTGGTGTGTGTTTCTCTTTTGCTGATGAAGGCTGTGGCTGAAAGCTTTGTGTAAGCATCTTTTAATGGTTCCTGTCTGCAACTTAACGTGTCTTCTTTACAGTAAGTAGCAGTCTGTCTAACCAAATGATCAGACAGTTGTAGTGTAACTGTTTTCAGGCATCCTATGAAAGTCCTTAAACCCCAAATGTTATGGTTACATTTGCCTACGAGAGGTCGGAACAGTGATGTAAGATGTTTAGCCAAAAAAATAAGTAAGTGCTCCAGTGTTATTATGGTCCACCTCCATAGTTCAGTGGTCAGCATATTAACGGCTGTGTAGAGGACCCAGGTTTGATTCTTGGTACTGCCAGGAATTTTTCAGTGGTCTGAGGACTGGAATGGAGTGCACTAAGGATTGTGAGCTCTATAGAGGAGCTACTTATTGAAAAGTAGCAGCTCCAAGGGAAGCCAACAGCAACCAGGTGAGTGGTGTGTTGATGTGCTGATGCTGACCCATGCCCTTCCATACAACATCAGATGATGCCATCTGCAAACGATGATATGACGCTCAATTGGTTAGTCTGGGCCGGAATGTGCAGATTTGCTTCTGCAGTGTTGCTATGGGCCAAAGAGGTGGCCTATTCTTCTTAATCTTAGATAGGCCCTCTAGTTCTGGGGGAACCACAGGCTGTTGATGCAGGCACTTGATGTCTGCCAGAATAAAACTCATCTTGAAGTCTTAGAGTTTTTGTGAGAGTTTTGCCTAACCAATCCTCTCCTTGCTTGTGATATGCAGGATCATAACACAATGCATTTATCTTGCTGTTGTACTCAGTACGTATGAGAAGGACGACAATGATCCCTTTGTTGGCAGGTAAACGGATGAGGTCTTGGTCTACTCTTAAGTCTCACAGAGCGTCTCCTTTTGCTGAAGTTATACTGAATCTTGGGTTAAAATTCAGCAGATATGTCACTGAATCTCTTCTGCAACCTCTCTGGAAACTTTCAAGATTGCCTGTGCTATTCCAGGTATCACATTGTTGACTGAGGCTGTACCAGGTGTCATTGCATAATTCAGACTTTCCTCAAGCACTGAATCCACTGTATTATCCTAAGCCTTGTCCATGAGATTAAAACAGTTAATACATCCACAAAAATAATCAATGTCGAGATTTGCTTTTGCAGTGTTGCCACGGGCAGTTACATTAGATTAAACACAGTCCATCATTGTGGTACATTTTCTTGTGATTGGCTTCAAGTGGGGCTTACTTTGCCATTTGGTGAACCTTTGCTTGTTGTTTGGTCCAAGCACTAGCAGATTCTCAAAAACAGATGTAAACTATCCCGAGTAAGTTTATTAGCAAAGCTTAAGAACTGGCTGTAAATGATGACTAGGAATATACTGTAATCCCATGTCTATCACTCACTTAGAGATCTTGAGGATAAGATTAGAATAATTACAGTATTCACAAAGGCATTCAAATAATAATTCTTCACACACTCCGTAATTGAGTGGAACGGGAAGAAACCCTAGTAACTAGTGCAACGGGATGTACCCCCTTCACTCCATCTCACAGTGGTTTGCAGAGTATAGATGTAGATGAAGGTGTAGTGAAAGTAATTTCATGAGCACAATTTGTAGCTCCTGTCGCATGTAACTTACCCTCTCTCTCACAAGGACTGCACTCACTCGTCACTTAATTCTAATAGCAGATGCCAAGTCATTATTATGTTTAAATTTAGCAAACATAGGAAAAGTCTGCTTGTTATGGTGTCTCAATACAAAGGACCAGTGTGCCCAGCAACTACCTCTCTTAGTACATAATTTGTCAAACTCGTTTATATCTTTTGCCATGTTCTACCCGTAGAGGTACCGGTCACGACTTTTCAGGCTTTCCTGGCCAATCTTGAGGAAATATTCTTCTCAGGTTTGCTGCCAGATGTTATTGTGCAGGTCCCAGACTCATTCACCGAAACAAGTATTCGACATCATCAACTGGTGGTGGTAGTTGCTCTGAACACTGTCACAAGATGCGACTGACAGAACTTGCGCATCTTTCTTGAAATTTATCGGGGCCACGAGTAGGAAGTATGCTTGCATTGAGAAGAGCTCACAGTTAGATGAAAGTAGTGTTTGTAGTGTTCCCTGCTGGGAGCCAAGTATCACCAGTTGCATCTTGCAACAGTGACAATAGCAACTGCTACCACTCAATAATGTCGAACAGTTGTTTCGATGAAATATTGTGAAGCTCGCACGGTGTTATCTGGCGACATATCTGAGAAGAGTATTTGCGGCGATCCACTGGGAAAGCCTGAAAGTCAGACATAGATTTGTTGAAAAGGGTCTGGGAAAGGCCGATAGATCTGGACATCGAGCCACTTATGAGACACTAGTGCAAACAATTTATACTGTTGCTCCTGTCTGTGTGACGTCTTCATCGAGTGGGCATGATGGAAGGTAGTGAAAGAATTGAGAGACACGCTGGCAGAACTGTAACAGGTTGGTACAGTGAAAGTGCAGCGGATATGCTCAGGAAACTAGGATGTGAATCTCTGAAAGAAAGGCAGCATTGTCTCTCAAAACCTTGATGGGTAAATTTAAACAACCAGTATTTGAGGAAGATTGTGGGACAGTTTTGCTGCCACCATCTTATATTTATTATGAGGATATTGAGAGTAAGGACACACAGAGAAGCATATGCAGAATCGTGTTTCCCTTGTTCAGTACACAAATGGAATAGAACAGAAAAGTGCAAATACTAGTACAGAGTAGGCTCTGCCTCCCACGGGACAGTGGATTCCAGAGGATGTATGTAGATTTACATGTGCAGGTTCAATGTCTAAAAGAAGTTCTCTGAGACTGGATTACAGTGCCTCTTGTGAGGTAGCTTGTGGGTCTGAAAAAAGTTTATGAATAAAAGTCAGATTCTAAACTTTCAGTGAATTTGCTGTTAATTATTTGTTTTGCAAAATCATTGTCGAAGTTCACAAATGTCACTGAAGTGTATGTGAAGGGTGGGAAAATTAAATTAATCCAGAGAATATTTATAAGACCACAATGGAACTGAACTTTGTTACTGAACATGAGAACTGCCATCACTGAAAATGCTGGAAACTGTGACACTGATGCATCAGTCACTTGCTTTTATAACCTATGGCATGCTGTTACGTGCCTGCGCAAGCACATCTCCCGCATTCTCTGTACTGAGTAGTTCACTATGTCATTACATTTGAGTGAGTGAGAGGATTAGATGTGTTTAGTGACCAGTCGAATAAAACACAAAACGGCGTTCACGGTAAATAGCATGTGTTTATTGTTGTGTTACGCGAAACACATTTCGTGGAAAATGTGAGTGGAACTGTTTGTGCAATGGTTTAAGATTGGAAGGATTTGCAAAATCTTCCACAAAGTCTACAATGCAAAAGTTAGTGGAAAAATGGAGCAAAATAGGCTCTGTAGTGAATAAAACTGTTACTGTCCAAAAACAGTTTGAACACCAGAAAATGTTGCACAAGTAAAGGAAAGGCAGGATCAAAGTCTGAATGACATTTACCTGTGCAAGTGGGAATTAAGACATCATCTTGTTGAAATGTTATAAAAACAGACTTGCATCTGCATCCTTACAAATTTACTATTATACACAAGTTAAAAGCAACCAATCGAAGTTTTGCATGTTCAGTTCTACCTGTGATTTCTGAGTGAAATGGAATCACGATTGTTGTTTCCTTAGTTTTTAATTTCTTCAGATGAGGCACATCTCAGTCTGTCAGGGTATATAAATTCATAGGACATGTGCCATTATGCATAGAAGAGCTACTGAAGTAGTTGGAAGACCCATCACATAATCTTGAGATCGATGTTTGGTGTGCAATTTTTGGTCTCTGCATTGTAATGTTAGTATTCAACAAAACTGTTAATGTTGACTAGTATGTCCAGAAACATTCTAATCTAAATTAAGATCAACTTCCAGAGGGTGAAAGACTGTGTGGAAATTTTCATCAATACTGAGCAATAGCATATACTGCCCCGACAACCTTATCACAGGTGGAAGAGGCATTGCAACCTCCTGGTCACCTCAATCCCCTGATCTCTCTCCCTGTGAGCTTTACCTGCGGGTTAAATAGAAGTGTCAGATGCAGTCAAATAATCTTGACACGTTGGAAGGGCTACAGCAGTATTGCTGCTATCCCTCAGACAGACCTGCTACACATATCCCACAGTTCGATAAACTGAGCACAGTGCTGCATCGACAGCAGTGGTGACTATTTCTAGCATCTTCTGTGGTGTTTGTTAACAAGGATCAGTCTCATATCAGTCTCATTGTAAATATTTTCTTGGTCAGTTTCATTACGACTCTCCTACATAACAGAAGCAGGACAAAAATTTCAACAAGTCTGTTCTGATAAAAGTTGTGTTGGCTTTGTTAGTAACCTTAAGAGAAAATAGCGGCATACGCATCATTATTAGAAATTAGAGCCACAGCTTAAGCTCTGTTGTCCACAGCTTCTGTTTTCTTCAGAATGAAAGCTCACCGAGACTCTCAGCAGAGGCGACGAGTGTCTGTTGTCAGTTACATCCACGCGACAAGTGGTCGCCTTCGCAGACCACCCAGGGTGGAAAGACATGCACCAGCTCGCCGCTGTAGCCCAAGCAGTGGAAGAGCTAATCAACTTTTGCCAGCTGTACTCTCTCAAGATGATGTGGAGCCTGAGGAACCTCATGCTGTTAGTACCAGTAGAAGGTAACACCAGCTTTCTGTATATTATGTTTTCACAGAATGCTATTAACTTGAGAACTTGAGTTTTGACACTGTATCAAAGTCAGCAAAGAAAAATTAGAAAAAATTGTGCAGTCATAAATTTGTGTTCAGTGGTAGGAGGGAGTGCCGTGAACAACACACTAAAAATCCGTCACTTTTTTATGTTTTTCTTTAATTTCAGAACTAAAAAGGCTAGTGAAAACATTTCCAGGTACAAAATTAAACTACATTAAATTTCCTACAAAAAAGGTCCTACTCAATTTTTCTCTAGGATTAATAGTTTCCATGTTCAGAGGATGGAAAAGTTACAGATTATTAAAAATATTATTTTAATGGTGTGAAATTAATGTGTCTTTAAATGAACAAAACAAATGTTAAGTATATGTATCATGTCTGAGTTCAGTAGAGCCGTATTAAGAGAGAAATTGTGTCCTGGGGGTGTTACATGGTGGAGGGTGGTCAGTGTGGGATAGAAGTGCAAAGGGAGGTAGGTTGTTGGATTGCATTCGTGTGCGTCCCTCCTTCATAGATCTGGAAATTGAAGGTTGAGCTGATGAATACCCATGCTATGTACCCCACTGTGTAGCAAGAAGCAGCTATGGGGTGTTTCACAAAGTTATACCAACACTCCACAGTGCACTTTATGAGTTACTAGCAACTCAGTGTACATATTTTCTACAAAATGCATTAACACTAAGCAGAATGCAGATATGAGTTACTAATAATGCTAACGCAAGAAATGCTTATGGATAGAACCTACATAAATCTCTGCACACCTATGCAGCTGTAGGGAAAATTGGTTCTTAGCCATCCTGTATGGCAGGTGTAATGTTCTTCCAGAAAACACAACTTTCCCTACCATAAGTGATGCGCACTTTTCAATTTATAGACAGGCTATACGTCCCCAGCATTGCCTACCCAGTTCTCTTACGTGAATTGACAAAATAACTTCACTGAGCTTGTCTTTATACCATGGAGTCATTTTTGGTTTATTTAATGAGTATGTATTTGTAAGTGTGTTGTTGTCATTGATGTATGTGGTGTTGGTGAAAATGGATTGTATTGGAAAATATGGCATCTTTCTGCTGTCTACTATTGACAACATATTGTAAAGCGTGTAGTTATGTTGTAGTCATTGGTGGAGGATTAATGAATGACCAGAAAATTACTTCACTTCTCTTACCATTAATTGTGTCACTGATAGACTGCATAAATATTTTCTATTTGGAAGTTGGTGACACTTGTAGAGTGGGTTGCACTGAGTAGAACCTCTTACCATACATCCAGAGTATGTCTTCCAAGATGGATGTGAATATGTCTGAGCAGTAGTTCACTATAATGCATTGCTTGACTTATTTCAAAATATCTAAAGTCGAGGCTGGAGTGACGCACTTGATACCCTTCACAGTGGGAAAAGTATTCCATACAGTGATAGTGGAGACAAATCGACATTGTCGAATAGATATTGGCAGTGTGTTATACTTCAGACAGGTTTGCTGTGTGGCAGACAGTTCACAGTTCTGTCTTGAGGTTTTTTACGTAAGAGCTCACTTAACAAATGCAAGGTAGTACTCACTTAATAAACTGAATATAAGTTTACTATATAACCAAGTCTGATGTGATGTAGTGCCGTAGATAGAGTGGAGAATCTTCTGATTGATTTTCAGTTTGCAGACCTGAGAAGTAGGTGCGTGCATGAACACAATCCAGTGACCTATCTTCTCTTGTGCTTCTACCCCACACATGCCCCTCCCTCCTCCTGTCCATACTGTTAAACTCATGCATCATGATTTATCCCTTAATACAGGTCAGCAGCATGTAGACATGATATACACATTAAATTTTTGATTTTAACCCACTTCACTTAAAGGTAAACATTAATTTTATAGTGTTAAAACAATATTTTTAATAATCGTGTGATTTTTCCATCCCCAGCAATTTGGAAACTATTAGTTCTGCATAAAAAATGAATAGGACCTTTTCCAGAGGAAATTTTATGTAATTTAATTTTGTACTGGAAAACATTTTCACTAGAGTCTGCTGTTTTTGAATTATTCAAGGAAAACATGAAAAAGTGACCTTTAAACCCCTCACTCCTAGTCCAATGTTTGCAGCCCATTGTTCAGGGTTTGTGGATGTTGTTTGTGGCACTCCCTTTTACCATTGTACAAAAATTGACAACTACATGATGATTTTCCCCCCAAGTCGACCTGTTTTGGTCTTTATTGACTGGGCTTCTGGAGTAGTGGACACAAACATGTAAGTTTCGAAACGCTCTATAATGCCTACATTATGTAATATGTGAACAGGAGCAGAACACGGAATAGGGGTAGTCATTGAGTTTTAACTACCACTTTGAAAAAATAAAATTTAGTAATTAATTTGATGTTTGTTTGGAGGTATATGTGTGTAGTGCTGATACACGTTGAAATCCCCAAACCACAGTACCGCAGCATGCCGTTAGTGGATTCACAAACAAAATAGTGCAGCCCACCACCACTTTATAGGTGAGCTGCACCATTTTGTTTGTGGATCCTCTAGCGGCATGCTTCAGTTCCGTGGTGTGCAGATTTCAACACATATCAGGACTGCACACATGTACCTCCAAACAAACATAAAATTAATTACTAAACTTTATTTTCTGAGGAAATAATTAAAAATTAATGGCCAACCATTGTACTAAACTTTTTATGTAAACCGTATTTGATATTATTCATTCTTTCTTTTGTCAGACGTTATGTCTGGTCTAAAATGGAAAGTGACGCGGACCTTGATCAAGCGTGACTTCCTTTCAACTGTACGGTATATGTTATATTGCATTTAGGAACTTTCGGGTAATTGAACATGTATCAATAATTACAGATAGCTGTAGTTGTATATATAAGTTTGGATGTAGCTGTATTGCATTGATGTACTGGTGGATATTGTGTGGTATGACTCCTGTAGTTGATAGTATAATTGGTATAATGTCAACTTTATCCTGATGCCACATGTCCTTGACTTCCTCAGCCAGTTGGATGTATTTTTCAATTTTTTCTCCTGTTTTCTTTTGTATATTTGTTGTATTGGGTATGGATATTTCGATTAGTTGTGTTAATTTCTTCTTTTTATTGGTGAGTATGATGTCAGGTTTGTTATGTGGTGTTGTTTTATCTGTTATAATGGTTCTGTTCCAGTATAATTTGTAGTCATCATTCTCCAGTACATTTTGTGGTGCATACTTGTATGTGGGAACGTGTTGTTTTATAAGTTTATGTTGTAAGGCAAGCTGTTGATGTATTATTTTTGCTACATTGTCATGTCTTCTGGGGTATTCTGTATTTGCTAGTATTGTACACCCGCTTGTGATGTGATCTACTGTTTCTATTTGTTGTTTGCAAAGTCTGCATTTATCTGTTGTAGTATTGGGATCTTTAATAATATGCTTGCTGTAATATCTGGTGTTTATTGTTTGATCCTGTATTGCAATCATGAATCCTTCCATCTCACTGTATATATTGCCTTTTCTTAGCCATGCGTTGGATGCGTCTTGATCGATGTGTGGCTGTGTTAGATGATACGGGTGCTTGCCATGTAGTGTTTTCATTTTCCAATTTACTTTCTTCATATCTGTTGATGTTACGTGATCTAAAGGGTTGTAGAAGTGGTTATGAAATTGCAGTGGTGTAGCCGATGTATTTATATGAGTGATTGCTTTGTGTATTTTGCTAGTTTCTGCTCGTTCTAAAAAGAATTTTCTAAAATTGTCTACCTGTCCATAATGCAGGTTTTTTATGTCAATAAATCCCCTTCCTCCTTCCTTTCTGCTTAATGTGAATCTTTCTGTTGCTGAATGTATGTGATGTATTCTATATTTGTGGCATTGTGATCATGTAAGTGTATTGAGTGCTTCTAGGTCTGTGTTACTCCATTTCACTACTCCAAATGAGTAGGTCAATATTGGTATAGCATAAGTATTTATAGCTTTTGTCTTGTTTCTTTCTGTCAATTCTTTTTTTAGTATTTTTTTATTCTTTGTCTATTTTTTTCTTTTAGTTCTTCTTTAATATTTGTATTGTCTATTCCTATTTTTTGTCTGTATCCTAGATATTTATAGGCATCTGTTTTTTCCATCGCTTCTATGCAGTCGCTATGGTTATCCAATATGTAATCTTCCTGTTTAGTGTGTTTTCCCTTGACTATACTATTTTTCTTACATTTGTCTGTTCCAAAAGCCATATTTATATCATTGCTGAATACTTCTGTTATCTTTAGTAATTGGTTGAGTTGTTGATTTGTTGCTGCCAGTAGTTTTAGATCATCCATGTATAGCAAATGTGTGATTTTGTGTGGGTATGTTCCAGTAATATTGTATCCATAATTTGTATTATTTAGCATGTTGGGTAGTGGGTTCAGAGCAAGGCAGAACCAGAAAGGACTTAATGAGTCTCCTTGGTATATTCCACGCTTAATCTGTATTGGCTGTGATGTGATATTATTTGAATTTGTTTGGATATTAAGTGTGGTTTTCCAATTTTTCATTACTATGTTTAGGAAGTGTATCAATTTAGGATCTACTTTGTATATTTCCAATATTTGTAGTAACCATGAGTGGGGTACACTATCAAAAGCTTTCTGTAATCAATGTATGCGTAGAGCAGCAACCTTTGTTTAGTTTTAGCGTGATATGTCACCTCTGCATCTATTATCAGTTGCTCTTTACATCCTCATGCTCCTTTGCAACAGCCTTTTTGTTCTTCATTTATAATTTTGTTCTGTGTTGTATGTGTCATTAATTTCTGTGTAATGACTGAAGTTAATATTTTGTATATTGTTGGTAGGCATGTTATGGGGCGATATTTAGCTGGGTTTGCTGTGTCTGCTTGATCTTTAGGTTTCAGATAAGTTATTCCATGTGTAAGTGTATCAGGGAATGTGTATGGGTCTGCAATGTAACTGTTAAATAATTTAGTTAGATGTGAATGTGTTCAGGTGAACTTCTTTAGCCAGAAATTTGCTATTTTATCTTTTCCAGGGGCTTTCCCATTGTGAGTAGAATTAATTGCTTGGGTGACTTCATGTTGCAAAATTATCACTTCAGGCATTTGTGGTATCGTATTGTATGTATCTGTTTCTGCTTAATCCACCGTGCATGCCTGTTATGTTGTACCGGGTTTGACCATATGTTGCTCCAGAAGTGTTCCATGTCTGTTATGTTTGGTGGATTGTCTATTTTAATGTGTGTGTTATCTATTGTCTGGTAAAATTTCTTTTGGTTTGTGTTGAATGTTTGGTTTTGTTTCCTTCTATTTTCACGTTTTTTGTATCTTCTAAGTCGTTTGGCCAATGCTTGTAATTTCTGCTTCTTTTCATATAATTGCTCTATCGCTTCTTGTTGTGAGATTTTACCTAACCTTTTTCGTTTTTTTTTTTTTTTTTTTTCTGACATTTCATTTCTTATAAATTGTGTTAGCTGTCCGATGTCTTTTCTCAGTTTTTCTATTCTGATCTGTAGCCTGTGTTGCCATGCTGGTTTTGTGGGTTTCTTCTGTGTGTTGGTTGGTTCTGTTCTGTGCCTAGTGTGTATATTAAGTATAGTGAGTGCTCCTATATAAACCAGTAGTTTTAACTCTTCCATAGTTGTGTTTTCATTTATTTTGTTGTGTATGATTGTGTTGATAGTTTTTATTGTTGTTTTGACTTGTGGGTTATTTGGCGGTCTATGCAAGAATGGTCTAGTGTCTGTTTTGTGTCTTTGTATTCTATATATGTCAGCTGAAATTTTTCTTCTATATCTAACGTATGTGTTACTTCGAGTTCTATTTGTGCTTGTTCTGGTGGCTATCTTAAGATTTCGTTTTCCTCTGATTGTTTAATTGATGTGTGTTGTTCTTTGTTTGTTTGCTCTGGGATGTTTGAGTCCATTACTGTATTTTCTTCTTCTTCTGATTGCACATTATTTTGTTCCAGTATTTGTTGTACTTGTTGTTCGATGTTTTCTAATTCTGACTGGGGTATCCTGTTATTTTTTATTATTACACGGATGTGATCAGCTAGTCGTTGTTCTGTTAAATATTTTAATTCTGGGTATCTGATAATAAATGTTGTGTATACTTGTGATCTGTATCCAGTTGTGTTGGTTCCTAGGTTTGTTGCTTGGTAATAACAGAACATGAGGTGTCGATTAACTTCATCTGACCATCTCATATTCTGTCTTTGTTTTCCTCTTAGGGTGGTTGCAGGAAGCATATCCTGCAAAACACCTCTATTTGGATTTAAATCATTTTCCAATTGGCTAGCAGTGTCATTACCATTGTGGGCGGGCATAGGGTTCAAACGTCGTCCCTGACCATGACGGCACTTTTCCGAGGCTTCTTTAGTTCTGTCCTGAACAAACTAATCACACTAAAAGGGGGGTTAGCACTATTAGTGGTTTGTTCTTTTCGTCGCCTTTTACGACTGGCAGAACATACCGGAGGCCTATTCTTTTCCCGGGCCTCCATGGGGTATTATTATTATTATTATTATTATTATTTCTTTTCTTCTATGGTGCTACAGTCCAGGATGAACCTTGGCCTTCCCAACAAGCTTCCGCCATCCATTACAGTCATTTGCTACCCTCCTCCAATTTCTGCATCCAAGCTTCCGTAGGTCTTCTTCCATTCCATCCAGCCATCTTGCTCAAGGTCGACCTCGCCCTCTTTGTCCTTCTGGATTACTAAAGAGAATCTTCTTTATCACCTCAGACTCCTCCATTTGTGCCACATGACCTGCCCACCTTATCCTTCCTGATCTTATGATTTTTGTTACAGGAGCATCGGAATGTATAGTGTACGATTCTGCTTTGCACCTTTTCCTTCATTGTTCTTTCTCATACACAGGGCCAGTTATTCTCCTCAAAACTTTCCTCTCAAGTCTGTCGAGCAGCCTTGCATTGGTTTCCGTCGAGGACCATGTTTCTGATGCATAAGTGAGAGTTGGTGTAACAAGGGTTTTATAAATAGGGAATTTTGTTGGGTGGCCGAGGAGTCTTGACCGAAATAAATTACTCAAGGTGAAATATGCCTTATTTGCTGATATCAGCCTAATCTTAATTTCAGTTGAGATGTCATTAAAAAAAGTGACTATGAAACCAAGATACTTGAAGCTATCAACTCTTTCAAATGTGTGTCCATTCACACTGAAAGTTGATTGGGTTGATATGCTTTCCACAGGCCCTGTATTTAGTTTTACCTTCATTTACCATAAGACCCAGTTTCTTACTTGCTCGACTTAAAGTATGTCTTTCTTTCTGAGCGTTTGATATCCTTGCTCTTATCTTGCCATTACAAGAAAATGATCTGAATCCACGTTAGGGGCACAAAAGGTTTGAACATCCAGCAAGTTAGATTTATGCCTGGGTCTATCAGTACGTGATCAATTTGATTAATGGTTCTACCATCAGATGACCTCCATGTTTCCTTGTGTATCTCCTTATGGGGAAGCCTGGTAGATCCCACTATCATATTCTGGGAGGCTGCGAAGATGATCAGTCTTATTCCATTATCATTAGTGGATCCATGTTTACTGTGGGCTCCAATTGTGGACTGGAACATGTCTTCTCTTCCAAGTTGTGCATTAAAATCACCCAGCATGATCTTGATGCCATTCCTTGGACACTTATCATAAACTTTTTCAAGGGCATCATAGAAACCATCTTTTAGGTCTTCAGTAGATTCTTCTGTTGGTGCATGTTCATTAATTATACTATAATTAAAGAATCTTCCTTTAGTTCTAATTACTGATAGCCTTGGATTAATGGGTGTAAAATTCATCACCAAATGTTTCAGGCCTTTATGAACAAGGAAATCTGTACCAAACTCATGTCTGTCATCATCACAGCTATGGAATATAGTGCCCTCTTTCTTTTGCAGTACCCCACTCCCTGTCCATCGAATTTCTTGGATGTCAATAATGCTCTCCCTGAGCTTCCCCTGCTAGTCTAATTACTTCTTTAGTGAGCCTGGGCTCCATAAAGATTGAACATGCCAGGTACCAGTTCGTAGATCGGTTTTCCACTTTTTAACCATTCATTGTCCAAGATCTGTGCCACATTGTCGTCTATTAATCCGTCTGGCTTCTAGTCTTTGGGTTTTCGCGACTTTGCTTTTTGAAGCAGGAAGAGGGTGTTAGCCTTGAGCCCAACTCCCAATCTGGAGGACCAGGATTTGTAGTAGGTTTACTTCCCTAGGGAAGCTGGCTTCACTACTCCTCTAGAGCTCTCCCTGCCCTATGTTGTGGGACACACTTCGCCTGGCTCCTCAGTCGAGACCAAACCGGCTTAGGTGACCCTGCCAGTAGCTACACTACCACCGGCATAGCCCTCGATTTCACGGAATCACACAAGCCCTCCTGCCTGGCACTAAAGGTGCCTGCTACAAGGCAGTGTCCCATTGGATAGTATTGTTATTATTGTTATTATTATTATTATTATTATTATTATTGTTGTTGTTGTTGTTGTTGTTGTTGTTGTTGTTGTGGTCTTCAGACCTGAGACTGGTTTGATGCAGCTCTCCATGCTACCCTATCCTGTGCAAGTTTCTTCATCTCCCAGTACCTACTGCAACCTACATCCTTCTGAATCTGCTTAGTGTATTCATCTCTTGGCCTCCCTCTACGATTTTTACCCTCCACACTGCCCTCCAATGCTAAATTTATGATCCCTTGATGCCTCAGAACATGTCCTACTAACCGGTCCCTTCTTCTCGTCAGGTTGTGGCACAAACTCCTCTTCTCCCCAATGCTATTCAATACCTCCTCATTGGTTATGTGATCTACCCATCTAATCTTCAGCATTCTTCTGTAGCACCACATTTCAAAAGCTTCTTTTCTCTTCTTGTCCAAACTATTTATCGTCCATGTTTCACTTCCATACATGGCTACACTCCATACAAATACTTTCAGAAACAACTTCCTGACACTTAAATCTATACTCGATGTTAACAAATTTCTCTTCTTCAGAAATGCTTTCCTTGCCATTGCCAGTCTACATTTTATATCTTCTCTACTTCGACCATCATCAGTTATTTTGCTCCTCAAATAGCAAAACTCCTTTACCACTTTAAGTGTCTCACTTCCTAATCTAATTCTCTCAGCATCACCCGACTTAATTCGACTACATTCCATTATCCTTGTTTTGCTTTTGTTGACGTTCATCTTATATCCTCCTTTCAAGAGAATGTCCATTCCGTTCAACTGATCTTCCAAGTCCTTTGCTGTCTCTGACAGAATTACAATGTCATCGGCGAACCTCAAAGTTTTTATTTCTTCTTCATGGATTTTAATACCTACTCTGAATTTCTCTTTTGTTTCCTTTACTGCTTGCTCAATATACAGATTGAATAACATTGGGGAGAGGCTACAACCCTGTCTAACTCCCTTCCCAACCACTGCTTCCCTTTCATGTCCCTCGACTCTTATAACTGCCATCTGGTTTCTGTACAAATTGTAAATAGCCTTTCGCTCCCTGTATTTTACCCCCGACACCTTTAGAATTTGGAAGAGAGTATTCCAGTCAACATTGTCAAAAGCTTTCTCTAAGTCTACAAATGCTAGAAACGTAGGTTTGCCTTTCCTTAATCTTTCTTCTAAGGTAAGTCGTAAGGTCAGTATTGCCTCACATGTTGCAATATTTGTACGGAATCCAAACTGATCTTCCCCGATGTCGGCTTCTACCAGTTTTTCCATTCGTCTGTAAAGAATTTGTGTTTGTATTTTGCAGCTGTGACTTATTAAACTGATAGTTCGGTAATTTTCACATCTGTCAGCACTTGCTTTCTTTGGGACTGGAATTATTATATTCTTCTTGAAGTCTGAGGGTACTTCGCCTGTCTCATACATCTTGCTCACCAGATGGTATAGTTTTATCAGGACTGGCTCTTCCAAGGCCGTCAGTAGTTGTAATGGAATGTTGTTCACTCCCAGGGCCTTGTTTCGGCTCAGGTCTTTCAGTGCTCTGTCAAACTCTTCACGTAGTATCGTATCTCCCATTTCGTCTTCATCTACATTCTCTTCCATTTCTATAATATTGTCCTCAAGTACATCGCCCTTGTATAGACCCTCTATATACTCCTTCCATCTTTCTGCTTTCCCTTCTTTGGTTAGAACTGGGTTTCCATCTGAGCTCTTGATATTCATACAAGTGGTTCTCTTTTTTCCAAAGGTCTCTTTAATTTTCCTGTAGGCAGTATCTATCTTACCCCTAGTGAGATAAGCCTCTACATCCTTACATTTGTCCTCTAGCCATCCCTGCTTAGCCATTTTGCACTTCCTGTCGATCTCATTTTTGAGACGTTTGTATTCCTTTTTGCCTGCTTCATTTACTGCATTTTTATATTTTCTCCTTTCATCAATTAAATTCAATATTTCTTCTGTTACCCAAGGATTTCTACTAGCCCTCGTCTTTTTACCTACTTGATCCTCTGCTGCCTTCACTACTTCATCCCTCAGAGCTACCCATTCTTCTTCTACTGTACTTCTTTCCCCCACTGCTGCCAATTGTTCTCTTATGCTCTCCCTGAAACTCTGTACAACCTCTGGTTTAGTCAGTTTATCCGGGTCCCATCTCCTTAAATTCCCACCTTTTTGCAGTTTCTTCAATTTTAATCTGCAGTTCATAACCACTAGATTGTGGTCAGAGTCCATATCTGCCCCTGGAAATGTCTTACAATTTAAAACGTGGTTTCTAAATCTCTGTCTTACCATTATATAATAATAATTATTATTATATAATTATAATAATTATTATTATTAATTTTATGGCCTGATCGGATCACTTGAGTCACTCCACATTCAGTTTTTCTTTGAAGGTTGCACTGTTCAGTTCTTGTGATCCATCCGGTACTATTTCATTCTTTCCAATTGTAATTTTCTCAGTTAATCCGAAATTTCTGTCACCTTCCAGGTTTCATTCCTGATGACAATTGTGGTTCTTAAGAAGAGTATTAATTTTATTATATTTGTTCTCTGTATCTGTTATCTTGAGTCCACCTGCTTTAAGCTCTTGCTGAATTTCTCAGATCTGTTGTTCTCTTGTCTTTTTTCTAAGATTACTCATCTCAAGTTTTTGTTAAGTCATGTTTCCTTACAGTCACAAAATGTAGAGGAAATAAGTAAGAGATTTTTATTTTCTTCATTGTGCTGTTCAGTCTCTCGATAGAAAGTTTCTTTGGGGAGGCTTCTCGAAACTCCTCTGACCAGGTATTTTTTATTTATGTGAGTTCTGATGATTCATCTTTCAGTTTTGAGGATCTTATCAGTTCTTTCATTCTTAACTTTGAGCAGGGTTTTGGAAGTATAAGTAGTTGTGGGAGATTTTACTGTTTTTGTGTTGAATTTTAGTGTCTACTGGAAAGCATTTCTTATTATTTGTTGACCAGGTTAGAAATTGAGCTTTTTCAGTTTATTGGTTCCATTTATCCATGTTTCTTTCTCACTTAAGTTATGTATGATGATTTCTTGAAGATATTTAAGCTGAAGCACTATGTAAATTTTTTTAGGTGTTTATGAAGACTGTACTTGTACACAGGGGTTTCATGGCCACAATCTCAGTTTTCTCGAAGGATACGGGTAATCATTTTTTTAAGGTGATTATTTAGAGACTGGTGATCTGGGCACAAACTTGTAGCATATCAAGAGCTGAGAGAGCTAAATCATCTGCAAACCCCAGGCAGTTGGTTCATATGAGGGCTTCACTCCAGTTTTGATTTTAACTGTTTTCTTTTTTGTCAAATCTGCATGACATAATCGAGGGCTACATTGAAAAGCATTGGGGATAATCCATCACCTTGTCTAAGAACACTTTTTACTGTGAAGATTTTTGAAATTCCTTTACTGAAATTTATCTTGGAATTTGTGTCGGTTAAAGCTAGTTAATTGAATTTTATTATTTTGGGTTGAAGATCCAAGGGTTTTTGAAAGTGTGTATCTATGGACTCTATCTTATGCTTTTTTTGAAATCTTTGAATGAAATAAAGAGCTGTTTTTCTGCACTTATAATATTCTATTACTAATTTTAAGCTTAGAATTTGGAAGGGCAGCTTCTGTTTGGGTGAAATCCACCTTGGTACTTTACAAGTTGTGGTTCAAGAATGTTTTTGATCTCGTTGTAAATTACACGAGAAGAAATTTTGTATGTGTGCTCTAGAAGGGTATTCCTCTGTAATTGTCTGGTTGAGTTTCATCTCCTTTTTTTTTTAATTAGGTAAGGTAGTTCGAGGTCTGTATTTTGACACTAGACGGGCAGATCAGGTCCGACAACCACCTCGTCATCCTCTGCCAATGGCATCATTGAATGTTGGATGGAGGGGCATGTGGTCATCACATTGCCACATGTTGTCGGGCTTTTTGATCTCGACTGCTTATCAGTCAAGTAGCTCCTCAGCTGGCATCACGAGTGCACTCTCTTCAGGTCCTCCCACCGAGGAAAAATCCCTGCCAGTGCCGGAAATCGAACCTGGGTCTCCCACGTGGCAGGCAACTGTGCTGATCGCTTAGCTGTGAAGGCAGATCTTTTTTTAAAATTATGAATCCAGTGCTCTGGAATTTTCTCTGCGGTCCACATTTTGATTAGATGTCGGTGGAGATTTACGATTGCAGTTTTTCATACATTTTCCCAGTTTTCTGTGCAGAGTAGATTATCACCGAATGCCTCGCAATTATTTAGTTTTGTGATTGCAAGTTCTACCTCGCCAATGGTCAGAGGATTGACTACTTCAGTGGAGGTTTAAATGAATGTGTCCTTATGTATTTGAAACTTTTCCAGAGTGTTGCCACAATTTAAATGTTTGTGAATGTCTCCGTGAGGAGCTCTTCATTTTATTGGTTATTGTGCACCAACTTTCCTGATTTGAATCTCAGCATTAATTTTGGCATTCGTATTTTTTAAAGATATCTGCCGAATGTTTGCTAACAGTATCATGACTGGTTCTTCTTGAAATTTTCTTCCATCTGTTTTACAGTGTTTTTAAGATATTAACATTTTGTTTGTCGTATCATTTAATGAGTTGAGTTCCTTTGTTTTATTAGTTGTAAATTTGATGGAGTTGGTGATTAATCAAGCTCGATGTCTTCTCTCTGCTGCTTGATCGTGTGCTTAATTTCAACAATTATTTTTCTTAATGGAAAATTGAAACTGATTTTTTTGTTATTGTTTTTAATTTGACATTCTGTTCTTACAGTAAGTTGATGCTGAAACAATCTCCTCAGATTTTCTGTAGTAATCCATAGTGTTTATTAATTTGATTTGGTCAAATTTTCTCTTATTTTGATTTGGAGGTTTTTTCTTTACCATAGGGCTTACTTTTATTCTGATATCTACAACATATTGAGTAGACCTATGTCTATAACCTTTAGAACTTAAGTTTTGTAGATTTCTTAACAGTGAAATTTGTCTATGCAAACATAGTCTAGCTGCCATTTACCTTTTCTGAAGTTGAGATATTTCCTTATTTTTAGTTATAGTATTTTCCTTAAAAAGCGTGTTGATTTTGAGATAAGTGTGTCGTTGCTGCAAAATTTCGGTCAGTCATTGATCATTTTTGTTGGTAAGCTGTAACTTTCCCCTCTAACAGTAAAGTGTCTTGTATCCTGCTGTGTGCCACACTATTAGTTTGCTTCATTACACCTACATCCAGTGGGGTCACTGGAAGCAGTGAACAGACAGCATCTCTGATCGACAAGTCACATAGTATGTCTGCTGGTCAGCAGTCGCAGGCTCACTCTAGCTTGTGTTTCCTCTAGGTGACCAGCTGACGTATTGATGACAACCTTTCACTACAACAGTTATATATGGATATCCTTTGGAATGACCGTTTTACGACTGGGCCTGCTTCGGCTCTGAGTGTAGTGGTATTCTGCATACTCCTATTAAGTTCTATTTCAGTGGACTCTGATACCATTCCGAGGTTCAGATTCATTGGTGGTCTGGATGCGTGGTGTGGATAGACCTGCTGACAGAAGTGTTACCTGCTGCTGGCTGTAATCCGGGCTGTTTTGCCGTAGATTGAATTGCATGGCAAGTTTTTATTTCCTTTTCCGGCTTCCGTTCACCAGTTTCTTGTCCAGCTGCCGTTGGCTGACTACAGTACTTGTGGCAGGACAGGCAGCCACTGTGCAGTTTTCTTCGGCTCACCCAACACCATTTTCTGGTTTCAGTGAGTCTACAGAATGGTGAGAAAATTACCTATGCCGGTTCTTGCTGGACTGCCAGGTAAGGCATACTGTTGACTCAATTAACAGAGCTGCCTTGTAATTGTCCAGCAGTGTGGAGTTATATGAAGTTGTGCAAAATTTTAAGTTTTCCACTTATCCGGAGAAACTCCCATCTGACGAACTTTGGTGTTTGCTTACACAGTATTTCTGACATCAAACCCAAGTTTGGTGGCATGGTTGCAATTTATCCAGCACACCACAAGCACACTGGGCAGTCATATGCTGCCTGTATCACCGATTTGCTGGATCTCTTGTCTGTTGTTGAATTGGGTGTCTCAAATGTGATGTCATATACAGACTCACTAACTTTGGCGGTGATTGTCCAGTTAGCACCTGATCCTGAGATCAAAACTAGGACATTGACTTTGGCCAACACTTCTTTATCCATCTTTGCTCAGCTTGCTGAATCGCCTGAGTTTACAGAGGGGCAAGAGATGTCCTTTCTGACAGTTGGCAGATGTGTTATTAGGTGAGCATGGTAAACAGCCCCTGGTGCCCTGTGGGTCTGCCCTGGTGGACTTTCTCTTGCCAAGTCACTGTGTGTTGTTGCTGTTGATGATTCTGGCACATTGGTGTTGTGGCACCACCTGTTTCATCTGTGTTGAGCTTGGCACGTTCGTGACATGCGTAGTGTAGTAATTCCTGCCCACTTTGTTTTTCATGTCCTCGGTGTCACTTTGCTTCTGTTTTCGTTGGGTGAGCCTGTGGTTCTGCCCTGATTGCCTTTTGGTGCATGTTCGATGAGAGTATCCACACATGGAGGCCATGTGTAGGATTGCCGTTAGGTAGACCATATACCACAGTTTGTAACAGTCGGTGTGCTGAGGTCGATCATCGGACATCCCTGTGTTTTCGTTGGTCCCTGGGACCTGTCCCTGAAGACCAGCACAAGTTGCTCTGGTATACTTCGCTGGTATTACTAGTAGATGAGTGACTTGTTGAATTTCAAGCAGACATTGGAGTGACAGTTAGCGCCAGTAATTTAGGTACACACAGGATCTTGGGCTGCCTGGTGTTGCAGCGGCCACTATGTCACATTGTGTCTAACAGTAAACAGTGTATTTGTTTGAGGAGGCAACTCTCCATCTCTGCACTATATAATAATGCGGAATGTCAGCAAAATATTTGCGCAAAATATTTTTGGTGATGATGCTTTTTCTGTTTTCATTTTCAGATATTTGATGAAGTCTCGGTCGATCCCATTTCAGGATTTGGAGTCCTTTTTACAGTCGTACAATCTGCTCTTTGAAAATACCTTGGGTCAAGCAGAAAATTTCAAAGGATACATTTGTCTTAAGTCACTGGCACTGCCTAAATTTTGTCAGCCTCTTCACATTCGCTTCTCCATGTGTGACAAGGCAAAGGCTGAGGTGCAGCAGTGGCAGGATCAGGGTGTTGTATCTCCTATTTTGAGAGGAGATTTTTGGAGATAAGTAGCTCTATGAATATCAAGAGCTCAGATGGCCATCCAAGGCTAAGCAAAGGAGGAAAAGCCGAAAGGTGGAAGGAGTATATAGAGGGCCTATACAAGGGAAGAGGATGTAGATGAAGATGGAATGGGAAATATGATACTGCCAGAAGAATTTGATAGAGCACTGAAAGACCCAAGCTGAAACAAGGTCCCTGGAGTAGATGTCGTTCCATCAAAACTAGTGATAGCCTTGGGAGAGCCATTGTGACATAGGTCTTTCATATGTTGTGCAAAATGTATCAGACAGGTAAAATACCATCAGACTTCAAGATCAATGAAATAATTCCAATTCCAAAGAAAGCAGTTGCTGACATGTGTGAAAATTACCAAACTATCAGTTTAGTAAGTCATGGTTGCAAAATACGAACTTGAATTCTTTACAGAAGAGTGAAGAAACTTAGAAGCTGACCTCAGGAAAGATCACTTAGGATTTTGGGGAAATGTAGGAACATGCAAGGCTACACCGCCCCTACAACTTAAGGAAAAGTAGAGAAAACCTTTGACGATGTTGACTGGAAGACTCTCTTTGAAACTCTGATGGTAGCAGAAGTAGAATGCATGGAGCAAGAGGATATGTACAACTCGTACAGAAACCAGACAGCAGTTATAAGAGCCGAGTGGCATGAAGGGGAAGTAGTGGTTGAGAAGGCACTGAGACAAAGTTGTAATCTATAACAGATTTTATTCAATCTGTACATTGAGCATGCACTAAAGGAAACCAAAGAAAATTTGGGAATAGGAATCAGAGTTCAGAGAGAAGAAATAATGAGGTTTGTCAATGAGATTGTAACTTTGTCAGAGGCATCAAAAACCTTGGAAGGGCAGTTGAATGAAACGGATGGCATCTTGAAACGAGGATTCAGGATAAACATCAACAAAAACAAGACAAGGATAATGGGATGTTGTGGAATTAAATCAGGTGATACTATGGGAATTAGATAAGGAAACAACACTTACAGCAGTAGATAGGTATTGCTATTTGGGCAGCAAAATAACAGATGATGCCAAAGTAGAGAGGATATAAAATTTAGACTTGCAATGGCAGGAAAAGCATTTCTGAGGAAGAGAAATTTGTTCACTTCGAATACAGACTTAAGTGTTAGCAAGTGAAACATGCATGATGAACAGTTTAGACAAGAAGAGAATAGAAGCTTTTGAAAAGTGGTGCTACAAAAGAATCCTGAATATTAGATGGGCTGATCATGTAACTAATGAGGAGGTACTGGAGGTGTTGGGCAGCGTGCTCAGCAACTGGGTGGTACAGCTGTTTCTTGGCTACAGTTTTTCAGTGGCCACTTGTGTAGGCAGACAGTTTTTCAGTTGTCATGCCCTCGTAGAATGCAGCACAGTGCTTGCAGCTTCGGTTGTAGATCACATGTTTGGTTTCACAGGTAACCCTGCCTTTGATGGTAGGTGATGTTTGTGGCCAGTATGGAGGAGATGGTGGTGGGAGGAGACATGGGACGGGTCTTGCATCTAGGTCTACTACAGGTATGGCAAGGGGTTGGAGGCATGGGTTGTGTAGGGATGGATGAGGATATTGTGTAGGTTCGGTAGGTGGTGGAAGACCACTTGGGAGGGTTGGGAAGTGTAGTGGGTAGGACATTCCTAATTTCAGGGCACAATGAGAGGTAGTCAAAACCCTGGTGGAGAATGTGATTCAGTTGTTCCAGTCCTAGGTGGTACCGAGTCAGAAGGGGAATGATCCTTTGCGGCTGAACGGTGGGGCTTTGGGAAGTGGTGGGTGACTGTAGAGCTGAGGCATGGGAGATCTGTTTTTGTACAAGGTTGGGAGAATAATTACAATTTGTAAAGGTCTCAGTGAGACCAATGGTTTATTTCGAGAGGGGCCACTGCCCACTACAGGCACGACAGCTGTGGGTGGCTAGGCTGTATGGATTGGGTGGCAGCGGTAGAAGTGGAGATACTGTTGGTGATTGGTAGGTTTGAAATGGATAGAGGTACTGATGTAGGAGGTGGCGATCAACATCGAGGAAGGGCTAGGTGAAGCAAATGGGAGAGAAGCTGTTGAGGTTCTGGAGGAATGTGGATAGGGTGTCCTTACCCTCGATCCAGATCACGAGGATGTCATCAGTGAATCTGAACCAGGTGAGAAGTTTGGGAATCTGTACGGTTAGGAAGGAGTCTTCTAAATGCCCCATGATTAGGTTGCCATAGGATAGTGCCACGTGGGTGCCCATTCCTGTACCCGGATTTGTTTGTAGGTGATGCCTTCAAAGGAGAAGTAATTGGGAGTGAGGTTATAGTTGGTCATGGTGACCAGGAATGAGATTGTAGGTTTGGAATCTGTTGGGCATTGAGGAAGGTAGCGTTCAATAGCAGCAAGGCCATGGGCATTAGAGATGTTAGTGTAAAGGGAGGAGGCTTCAGTAGTGACAAGCAGGGCACAGTGTGGTAAAGGAACATAAACTGTACAGAGTTGGTGGAGGAAATGATTGGTATCTTTTATATAGGAGAGTAGGTTACAGGTAAGAGGTTGGAGTGTCGGTCTATGTCTTTCAGGAGGGGCACAGTAATTGGCCACATTGCAGTGTTCTGGGCGGTTGGGTTTATGGACTTGAGGAAGCATGTAGAAGGTAGAAGTATGGGAAGTGGTAGGGTTGAGAAGAGATGTAGACCCTAGGGAGAGGTTCTGGGACCAGCCTATGGATTTGAGGACAGACTGGAGATCCTGCTGGATTTTCAGAATGGGGTCACTATGGCAGGTTTTGTAGGCGAACAAATCTGACAACTGATGAAGTTCTTCTGCCAGGTAATCCTTGCGATTCAAACAACAGTGGTGGAGCCTTTTGTCAGCAGGTAGTATTATAATGTTGGGATCTGTTTTTAGGTGGTGAATTGTAGTTTTTTGTGTGACTGTAAGGTGAGCTTGGGTCTTGAGGGGTCTGGGGAATGATGGCGACACAAGGTTCGAGGTTAAGAAATTCTGTAAAGTTATCAGGGGGTAATTTGAGGGCAGGGGCGGAGGGAGGGGGGGGGCACAGTTGGATGGAGAAGTGAACTGGGTCAGGCTGGGTTCCACATTGGTCTTTGGTTGAGTCTGATTGATAGGGTTGATGGCGAAAAAGTGTTTTCACTGTAGGAACTGAGCAAAGGTTGTTAACAAGTCCAGCATGACTGAATTTGGGAGTGAGGCAAAGGTAAGGCCTTTGGAAAGAACTGATACTTCTGTGGGACTGCCCCACCCTCAAAAGCCCCCTCTCATCTAAAGAGACACAAAACACAATCATGGACCTTTCCTCCAAAAACCCTTAGCTCCACAATAGTATCAGTGCTTTCCAAAGGCATTTCTTCTGCAACTCCGTGAAGGGTACATTAA
The DNA here is from genome assembly GCF_023864345.2 of Schistocerca serialis cubense. Taxonomy (NCBI): domain Eukaryota; kingdom Metazoa; phylum Arthropoda; class Insecta; order Orthoptera; family Acrididae; genus Schistocerca; species Schistocerca serialis. The sequence goes on along the minus strand of NC_064647.1, from coordinate 58,019,725 downwards.
CAGCAGGACCAGCAGACAATCCATTTCATTACATAAACTCAGCCTTTGAATCAGTTAACTTGAGTAATTAAAGTCATTGTCACTAGAAAAAACAGTATCTACATTTACATCTACATAGATACTATGCAAGCTACTGTACTCTGCGTGGCGGAGGGTACCCTGTATCACTACTTGTCATTTCTCCTCCTGCTCCACTCAAAACAGAGTGAGGGAAAGACTGTCATATGAGCCCTAATGTCTTGTATCTTATCTTTGTTGTCCTTAAGCACAATGTATGTGGGCTGCAGTAGAATCGTTTGGCAACCAGCTTCGAATGCTGGTTCTCTGAATTTTCTCAATAGTGTTTCTCAAAAAAGAACATTGCCTTTCCTCCATGGATTCCCATTTGAGTTCCCGAAACAGCTCCGTAACACTTACATATTGTTCAAACCTACTGGTAACAAATCTAGCGTCCGCAGCTCGTGGTCGTGCGGTAGCGTTCTCGCTTCCCACGCCCGGGTTCCCGGGTTCGATTCCCGGCGGAGTCAGGGATTTTCTCTGTCTCGTGATGACTGGGTGTTGTGTGCTGTCCTTAGGTTAGTTAGGTTTAAGTAGTTCTAAGTTCTAAGGGACTGATGACCATAGATGTTAAGTCCCATAGTGCTCGGAGCCATTTGAACAAATCTAGCAGCCCACCTCTGAATTGCCTCGATGCGTTCCTTCAATCTGACCTGGGACAGATCCCAAATACTTAAACAGTACTCAAGAATAGGTTGCACTGGTGTTCTATATAAGGTCTCCTTTACAGGTGAACCATTCTTCCCTACCACACTTTTCACGTGCTCATTCCACCTCATAGTGCTTTGCAATGTTACGCCCAGATATTGTAACAATTTGACTGTGAGGCAGGGAACTAGTAATACTGTATCCAAACATTATAGGTTTGTTCTTCCTACTCATCTGCATTAACTTACATTTTTCCGCATTTAGAGCTATCTGCCATTCAACACACAAACTGGAAATTTTGTCTAAACCACCTTGTATCTTCCTACAGACACTCAACTTTAAAACCTTACCGTACACCACTGCATCGTCAGCAAACAACTGCAGATTGCTGCCCACCCTGTCCACCAAATTGTTTATGTATATAGAGGACAACAGTGGTTCTATCACACTTCCCTGGGGCGCTCCTGACAATATCCTTGTCTCTAATGAACACTCGCTGTCAGTGACAACATACCGGGTTCTATTATTTAAAAATTCTGTGGGCCATTGACATATCTATGAACTTATTCCATATGCCCGTTCCTTTGTTAAGAGCCTGCAATTTTCACCCGGTCAATTCCTTTCCAGAAATCTAGAAATATGGAATCTACCTGTTGCCCTTCATCAGTGGTTCTTAGTATATCATGTGAGAAACGGGCAAGCTGAGTTTCACACGAGCAATGCTTTCTAAATCCATGCTGATTTGTGAACATAAGTACCTTAGTCTCAAGAAAGTTTATTATATTCGAACTGAGAATATGTTCAAGGATTCTGCAGCAGACAGAAGTTAGGGATATTGATCTGTAATTTTGTGGGTCCATTTTTTTACTTTTCATATATACTGGAGTCACCTGCACTTTTTTCCAGTCACTTGGGACTTTGTGCTGGGCAAGAGATTAACGATAAGTGCAAACTAGGTAAGGGGCCAGTGCTGTAGAGTAATCTTTGTAAAATCAAACTGGGATTCCATTTGGACCTGATGATTTATTTGTTTTCAAATGTTTCAGTTGTTTCTCAACAACAGTTATGTCTATTTCTGTGTCATCCATATGGGAGTCTGTCTTGTGGTCAAATGACAGTATGGAGAAAATTGTTAAAAGTGCACTGTAAGCTAATTCCTTGACACTGCCTAGTATAAATGCGAAACTAAGTTATGTTAAAAGTTTCCTTTTTCCACATTTTCATCTTTTCCTCTTGTGTTTGTTCTAGCTGTAGCTGTTCAAGTGTTTCCACATACAGAATGCGTGTGTGTGACAAAACAAGATTGAGGCACTCTGTTGAAGCAGCTGCTTCAACAAACAAACGTACCAGAGAAACTCAAGTAAGAGCACAAAATATTTTTCTTTGTTTGTTGGAAAAAGTAACACTCTTTTTTGTTGGATGTGACACAGAAAGGATGAGGTGTTCAGTCATAAAGGTCTTTGACCAAATACTCAGAGAGATAAGAATTTAAGAATTCAATGGATAATATAGTTAACTTCAAACACAAATTGAAATCATATCCTCTTGACAACGCTGCTACTCAGTAGAAGAATTTCTGAATGTGTTGTAATACAATAATACCCTTGTGTGTGTGTGTTTTTTTTTTTTTTTTTTTTTTTCAAGAGAGGGATAGAGAGACACTGAACATAGTTTAGTGTAAATCACTGTATGTATGTTAAAAAAGAGAAAAACTTAAGATATCATGTAAATGGTCAGTATGTTGCCTTGTTTTCTGCTAAGAGGGTGTACTATGATCATAAAACTGACAAACGTACCAGAGAAACTCAAGTAAGAGCACAAAATATTTTTCTTTGTTTGTTGGAAAAAGTAACACTCTTTTTTGTTGGATGTGACACAGAAAGGATGAGGTGTTCAGTCATAAAGGTCTTTGACCAAATACTCAGAGAGATAAGAATTTAAGAATTCAATGGATAATATAGTTAACTTCAAACACAAATTGAAATCATATCCTCTTGACAACGCTGCTACTCAGTAGAAGAATTTCTGAATGTGTTGTAATACAATAATACCCTTGTGTGTGTGTGTTTTTTTTTTTTTTTTTTTTTTCAAGAGAGGGATAGAGAGACACTGAACATAGTTTAGTGTAAATCACTGTATGTATGTTAAAAAAGAGAAAAACTTAAGATATCATGTAAATGGTCAGTATGTTGCCTTGTTTTCTGCTAAGAGGGTGTACTATGATCATAAAACTGACTTGTTCCATATCATAGTGAGAGGCTAATATCATGATCCATGGAACATGCGTCTAACTAACCAGGATAGTGCCGCGAGATGTAGCAAGAACAAACGCAGTAAAAAATGCATGCTGTCCTCCTTGGTCCAGAATCCAGGGAGACTTTTCTTCTCAGTCCTGTAGTAAACTCATCCTCTCTGTTTTATCAGATCAGAACCTCTTTGTACAACGTTTATGCCAGTCCCCAATCGTCCTTTTTTCCCATCATTTCCTTGTTCACAGGCCTTTAATATTCTGGGTGGAAGTTTTTTTTCCTTCCTCAGCCTATGGCTAATTTTTAGTGGACACAAACAGCATTTTTGGTACTCTGCAGTCATTGGTCTTCTGTTTAAGTATGTTCATATACAGTGCACCTAGTTTCATTACCCAATTCATCATTAAATCTTCAACCATTTCTTTATGTGTATTGTTTTGCCATTGAGCTTTCAGAGTCCTGTTAGGGTCCTTGTGTTATTATTCTTATGGGACGTGTGGCCGAAGGAAGTAAGTTTAACTGCCTTGGAGTAGTGTGATCAAAATAACTTTTCACTTTTGATGTTCAGATGGGTGGAAGAGGGCTAACAACATTGCTCCAGTATTACCAGTGATGAGACTCCACCAACAGTTAGGTAGGTGTAGTTAACTTTGTTGCTGCCGCATCAGTCAACAGTAGCATGTGCTATAAAGCATCAGTAACTTCTGTGACTTCTACTCAGCACATGTTGGCAACACTGCTCCAGTCCATTGGATCCTTGCCAAACTGTCAAAAGTTGCAAATTATCTTAATAACACTGTAATGTATGTTTCCCACAGCGTTATGCACCTCATTGTTTTTCCTGACCTACATTTTTCTTTCTTTTTTTTCAGTTGTTTGTTTGAGCTTCTCAAGTTCTCTCTTTGCATCTTTTACATTAAGATGTTTGTTTCTGATGCTTTCAAAACCTCCAGTCATTGTCAGCCACTCTTTTTAGGTATTTGAAGGACTGGCTCACTGATTATCATCCTACACCAGTTTCATTTTTATCAATGAATCCTTAATATTGCTGTATATTTTGTATAGTTATATTAATTTTTTCTCTCTAATCAAGACTTGGAGTCCAATTTAATCAGCTTGTTCATGGAGTTCATCAGTCTGATCATTCAGGTACATAAACCGAAGATCACAAGCTTATATATGAACACTAGCCTAGGCAATCTGTATCAAGTCTGATTTTGGTTCAACAAGGGTCAAATCCCCATCAGTCATCCAGATTTAGGCTTCCCATGTTTCTGTAAATCACTCAGTGCAGTTATGATGTATTTTGAAAGTGTTCTCTTGTCATTGACAGGACATTAACCCTAATTTTCCTTCTTTGTTAGTGTGGCTCCTTGAAAACTGTTTCCACTTTTCACTCCTCTATATTTGTGAACTATTCTTTATTCTCTGATGGTCTTTGGTAAGGCCCTTTTCGAGATACTGTAATGTCAAAGAATTATGTGATTTTATGTAAAAAAATTTATATTTAGTTATTCATTCATTTATTCATCCATCTATCCCCCCCCATGAACCATGGACCTTGCCGTTGGTGTGGAGGCTTGCGTGCCTCAGCGATACAGATAGCTGTACCGTAGGTACAACCACAACGGAGGGGTATCTGTTGAGAGGCCAGACAAACGTGTGGTTCCTGAAGAGGGGCAGCAGCCTTTTCAGTAGTTGCAGGGGGAACAGTCTGGATGATTGACTGATCTGGCCTTGTAACAATAACCAAAACGGCCTTGCTGTGCTGGTACTGCGAACGGCTGAAAGCAAGGGGAAACTACGGCCGTAATTTTTCCCGAGGGCATGCAGCTTTTACTGTATGATTAAATGATGATGGCGTCCTCTTGGGTAAAATATTCCGGAGGTATAATAGTCCCCCATTCGGATCTCCGGGCGGGGACTACTCAAGAGGATGTCATTATCAGGAGAAAGAAAACTGGCGTTCTACGGATCGGAGCGTGGAATGTCAGATCCCTTAATCGGGCAGGTAGGTTAGAAAATTTAAAAAGGGAAATGGATAGGTTAAAGTTAGATATAGTGGGAATTAGTGAAGTTCGGTGGCAGGAGGAACAAGACTTCTGGTCAGGTGACTACAGGGTTATAAACACAAAGTCAAATAGGGGTAATGCAGGAGTAGGTTTAATAATGAATAGGAAAATAGGAATGCGGGTAAGCTACTACAAACAGCATAGTGAACGCATTATTGTGGCCAAGATAGACACGAAGCCCATGCCTACTACAGTAGTACAAGTTTGTATGCCAACTAGCTCTGCAGATGACGAAGAAATTGAAGAAATGTATGATGAATTAAAAGAATTTATTCAGATAGTGAAGGGAGACGAAAATTTAATAGTCATGGGTGACTGGAATTCGAGTGTAGGAAAAGGGAGAGAAGGAAACGTAGTAGGTGAATATGGATTGGGGCTAAGAAATGAAAGAGGAAGCCACCTGGTAGAATTTTGCACAGAGCACAACTTAATCATAGCTAACACTTGGTTTAAGAATCATGACAGAAGGTTGTATACATGGAAGAACCCTGGAGATACTAAAAGGTATCAGATAGATTATATAATGGTAAGACAGAGATTTAGGAACCAGGTTTTAAATTGTAAGACATTTCCAGGGGTAGATGTGGACTCTGACCACAATCTATTGGTTATGACCTGTAGATTAAAACTGAAGAAACTGCAAAAAGATGGGAATTTAAGGAGATGGGACCTGGATAAACTGAAAGAACCAGAGGTTGTACAGAGTTTCAGGGAGAGCATAAGGGAACAATTGACAGGAATGAGGGAAAGAAATACAGTAGAAGAAGAATGGGTAGCTTTGAGGGATGAAGTAGCGAAGGCAGCAGAGGATCAAGTAGGTAAAAAGACGAGGGCTAGTAGAAATCCTTGGGTAACAGAAGAAATATTGAATTTAATTGATGAAAGGAGAAAATATAAAAATGCAGTAAATGAAGCAGGCAAAAAGGAGTACAAACGTCTCAAAAATGAGATCAACAGGAAGTGCAAAATGGCTAAGCAGCGATGGCTAGAGGACAAATGTAAGGATGTAGAGGCTTATCTCACTAGGGGTAAGATAGATACTGCCTACAGGAAAATTAAAGAGATCTTTGGAGATAAGAGAACCACTTGTATGAACATCAAGAGCTCAGATGGAAACCCAGTTCTAAGCAAAGAAGAAAAAGCAGAAAGGTGGAAGGTGGAAGGAGTATATAGAGGGTCTATACAAGGGCGATGCACTTGAGGACAATATTATGGAAATGGAAGAGGATGTAGATGAAGATGAAATGGGAGATACGATACTGCGTGAAGAGTTTGACAGAGCACTGAAAGACCTGAGTCGAAACAAGGCCCCCGGATTAGACAACATTCCATTGGAACTACTGACGGCCTTGGGAGAGCCAGTCCTGACAAAACTCTACCATCTGGTGAGCAAGATGTATGAAACAGGCGAAATACCTTCAGACTTCAAGAAGAATATAATAATTCCAATCCCAAAGAAAGCAGGTGTTGACAGATGTGAAAATTACCGAACAATCAGTTTAATAAGTCACAGCTGCAAAATACTAACACGAATTCTTTACAGACGAATGGAAAAACTTGTAGAAGCCGACCTTGGGGAAGATCAGTTTGGATTCCGTAGAAATACAGGAACACGTGAGGCAATACTGACCTTACGACTTATCTTAGAAGAAAGATTAAGGAAAGGCAAACCTACGTTTCTAGCATTTGTAGACTTAGAGAAAGCTTTTGACAATGTTGACTGGAATACTCTCTTTCAAATTCTAAAGGTGGCAGGGGTAAAATACAGGGAGCGAAAGGCTATTTACAATTTGTACAGAAACCAGATGGCAGTTATAAGAGTCGAGGGACAAGAAAGGGAAGCAGTGGTTGGGAAGGGAGTAAGACAGGGTTATAGCCTCTCCCCGATGTTATTCAATCTGTATATTGACCAAGCAGTAAAGGAAACAAAAGAAAAATTCAGAGTAGGTATTAAAATCCATGGAGAAGAAATAAAAATGTTGAGGTTCGCCGATGACATTGTAATTCTGTCAGAGACAGCAAAGGACTTGGAAGAGCAGTTGAACGGAATGGATGGTGTCTTGAAGGGAGGATATAAGATGAACATCAACAAAAGCAAAACGAGGATAATGGAATGTAGTCGAATTAAGTCGGGTGATGTTGAGGGTATTAGATTAGGAAATGAGACACTTAAAGTAGTAAAGGAGTTTTGCTATTTGGGGAGCAAAATAACTGATGATGGTCGAAGTAGAGAGGATATCAAATGTAGGCTGGCAATGGCAAGGAAAGCGTTTCTGAAGAAGAAAAATTTGTTAACATCGAGTATAGATTTAAGTGTCAGGAAGTCATTTCTGAAAGTATTTGTATGGAGTGTAGCCATGTATGGAAGTGAAACATGGACGGTAAATAGTTTGGACAAGAAGAGAATAGAAGCTTTCGAAATGTGGTGCTACAGAAGAATGCTGAAGATTAGATGGGTAGATCACATAACTAATGAGGAAGTATTGAATAGGATTGAGGAGAAGAGAAGTTTGTGGCACAACTTGACCAGAAGAAGGGATTGGTTGGTAGGACATGTTCTGAGACATCAAGGGATCACCAATTTAGTATTGGAGGGCAGCGTGGAGGGTAAAAATCGTAGGGGGAGACCAAGAGATGAATACACTAAGCAGATTCAGAAGGATGTAGGTTGCAGTAGGTACTGGGAGATGAAGAAGCTTGCACAGGATGGAGTAGCATGGAGAGCTGCATCAAACCAGTCTCAGGACTGAAGACCACAACAACAACAACTATCCATCCATGCAGCCAGCCAAGGACTATATTATGATGGTATTGGATTTGTCATCATAGTATAGTTATAATACACACATCAAAAAAAGTTTTGCATCACCCCATTACCAGAACTCCTGAAGATAGACATTGACTGTGGATACTGTATCACAGACACAGTCCCTTCGGCTGTTCAGAAATGTCACTAAACCCACCCAAAGATGTAAACAAGCATGCATGTGCAGCACCTATTAGATGGAGGGGGTCCAACAGCCAATCAGTTCCAGTCATTTCACCAGGGAGTTACACGGCTTGTGTTGTCTGTAGTTCAACCATGCCTAGACGGTCAATACCGTGGTTCAATCATGTCCACATTGTTACTTTGTGCCAGGAAGTGCTCTCGGGAAGGGAAGTGTCCAGGTGCCTTGGAGTGAACCAAAGCGATGTTGTTCAGTCATGGAGGAGATACAGAGAGACAGGAACTGTCGATGACATACTTCGCTCAGGCTGCCCAAGGGCTGCTACTGCAGTGGATGACCCCTACCTATGGCTTATGGCTCGGAGGAACCCTGACAGTAACGCCACCATGTTGAATAATGCTTTTTGTGAAGCCGCAGGTCGTGTTATGACTCAAACTGTTCACAATAGGCTGTATGATGTGCAACTTCACTCCCAACGTCCATGGCACGGTCCGTCTGTGCAACCACAATACCATGCAGTGCAATACAGATGGGCCCAACAACATGCTGAGTGGACCGCTCAGGATTGGCATCACATTCTCTTCACCAATGAGTGTCGCATATGCCTTCAACCAGACAATCTTTGGAGACATGTTTGGAGGCAACCTAGTCAGGCTGAACGCCTTAGACACACTGTTCAGCGAGTGCAGCAAGGTGGAGGTTCCCCGCTATTTTGGGGTGGCATTATGTAGGGCCGACGTATGCTGCTGGTGGTCATGGAAGGGGTCATAACGGCTGCATGACATGCGAATGCCATCCTCTGACCAATAGTGCAACCATACCGGCAGCATATTGGCAAGGCATTTGTCTTCGTGGATGACAATTCTTGCACCTATCATGCACATCTTGTGAATGGAGAATATGCTGGCCAGCCTAGTCGAGCAGTGTTGCTATCTTGAAGGAAGTCAGATATGAACCCTATCGAACATGCCTGGGATAGATTGAAAAGGGCTGTGTATGGACAACAGGATCCACCAACCACTCTGAGGTATCTACGCCGAATCGCCGTTGAGGAGTGGGATAGTCTTTATCAACAGTGCCTTGACGAACTTGTGGATAGTATGCCACGATGAATACAGAGACATATCAGTGCAAGAGGATGTGCTACTGGTTATTAGAGGTACCGGTGTGTACAGCAATCTGGACTACCACCTCTGAAGGTATCGCTGTATGGTGGTACAAAATGCAATTTGTGGTTTTCATGAGCAATAAAAAGGGCGGAAATGATGTTTATGTTGATCTTTATTCCAATTTTCTGTACAGGTTCCGGAACTCTCGATACCGAGGTGATGCAAAATGTTTTTTGATGTGTGTAAATGTTAGCACACTGGACTCGCATTCGGGAGGACGACGGTTCAATCCCGTCTCCAGCCATCCTGATTTAGGTTTTCCGTGATTTCCCGAAATTGTTTCAGTTAAATGCCGGGATGGTTCCTTTGAAAGGGCACGGCCAATTTCGTTCCCCATCCTTCCCTAACCCGAGCTTGCGCTCCGTCTCTAATGACCTCAATGTCGATGGGACGTTAAACAACACTAACCTAACCTAACCTGTGTGTAAATAGCTCAAATATACATACACATAGAATATATAAGGATATTTGTACGAAGATAGGGCAGGTAGTTGGACATAGTCTTGCTGAAGGGACTATGCCAGCATTTGCCTGAAATGATTTAGGAGAACCACGGAAAATGTAAAACAGAATGGGCAGTTTGATCTTTCCATGAATTCTTGGCTGACTTGTATGTGCAGTCACAACTGGAATGAGTTCAGTATCACAAATATGATTTTACTCAAGAAAATTCTGGGATACAAATTCTTAAGTGTGATGGCCATGAAGTCTGAAATGCATTCTTTATTCCTCCAGTTTCGGAACACCACCTTTGCTGAATCTTTGCATAATGAATTTTTCGGAAGAAGTGAAATAACTCTGAAAATTGCCATGAGTTTCAAGGGAAAAATATCTTTTGCTTTTGCTATATCTGATTTTCAATTTTTGTTTTGTACCTTATTGGTACACTTCTTCCTGGTGTATGTTTACATTTTCAGCTATTTTGGATATTTAATTTATTGTTGACAGTAGAAAATGTTATACGCATTTTCAAGTGCTTGGAGAATTTTTACTTTTGAAAAAGATGGATCAAAGAGTTTTCATTAAATTTTGTGAGAGAAAGGGAATAGAGTATAGCACTGCATTCAATATGTTGCCAAATCTACTATGGGTAAGACAAGAGTTCATGGGCAGTGTAAAAATTTCAAAGTGGGTCAAGCACATGTTGAAGATGACCGCCCTGGACGCCCGAGCACATCGGTTATTGATGACAATGTGGAAGAAGTAAAGAAAATGGTTCTGGAAAATGGCTGACTCACCATCAGAGAGGTTGTTGTTGATGTCAACATACCCTTTGTCTCATGCCAGGCAGTTTTTGAGATGTTTTGGCATGAAACATGTAGCAGCAATGTTTGTTATGAAATTGTTGAATTTTGACTGAAAACAACATTGCTTGGAGATCGCTCAGGAATTGCTGGATGTAGCTGACAATGCTCCAGAACTGATGAAACATGGGTATACGGGTATGATGTCGAAACCAAGACCCAATCGTCCCTATGGAAACTGCCTGAAGATTCAAGATTTTGACAAGTTCTATCACATGTGAAGTTTCTTTTCACTATTTTCTTCGATTACAAAGGGATAGTGCATTATGAGTTTTTGCCGTATGGTCATATGGTCAATAAGGAATAATACCTGAGAGCTATGGAGCGCTTTCATGAAGCAGTCGAAAGAAATTGGCCAGAATTGTGACAAACCACTTGTGGAAATTGCATCATGGTAAAGCTCCGCTCACATTTCAATGTTTGTTCATTATTTTTTGGCAAAAGATAAAACCATTATGTTGCCTCCACCACCTACATCTACATGGATACTCTGCAAATCACACTGAAGTGCCTGGCAGAGGGTTCATCGAAGCATCTTCACAATAATTCTCCATTATTCCAATTTTGAACAGTGTGTGGAAAAAATGAACTCCTATATCTTTCAATGCAAGTTCTGACTTCCCTTAATTTATTATGATGATTGTTTCTCCCTATGTAGGACAATGTCACAAAATAGTTTTTCATTCCGAGGAGAAAGTTGATGATTGAAATTTCATGAGAAGATTCTGCTGCAACAAAAAACGCCTTTATTTTAATGATGTCCACCCGAAATCCTTTATCACGTCCGTGACCCTCTCTCCCCTATTTCTTCATTGAACTTTCTTGATGTACTCCATTAATGCTAACTGATAAGGAACCCAGACCATGTTGCAGTACTCCAAAAGAGGACTGACATACATAGTGCTGGTAGTCTTTAGTAGACTTGTTACATTTTCTAAGTGCTCTGCCAATAAAACACAGTCTTTGGTTTGCCTTTCCCACAGCATTTTCTGTGTGTTCTTTCCAATTTAAGTTGTTTGTAATTGTAATTCCTGGATATATAGTTGAGCTTATGGCCTTTAGATTTGACTGATTTATCGTGTAGCCGAAGTTTACCGGATTCCTTTTAGCACTCATGTGGATGACCTCACTCTTTTCATTATTTAGGTTTAATTGCCAGTTTTTGAACTGTAAAGATATCTTTTCTAAATCGTTTTGCAATTTGTTTTCATCTTCTGATGACTTTTACTAAACAAGAAATGGCAGCATCATATGCAAACAACCTATGACAGCTGCTCAGATTGTCTCCTAAATCATTTATATAGATAAGGAACAGCAGAGGGCCTATAACGCAACATTGTGGAACACCAGAAATTGCTTGTGATTTACTCAATGACTTTCCAACAGTCACTGCGAACTATGACCTCTCTGGCAAGAAATCACAAATCCAGTCACATAACAGAGACGATATTCCATAAGCATGCAGTTTCACTACAAGCCACTTGTGTGGGAGAGTGTCAAAAGCATTCTGGAAATCTAGAAATATGGAATCAATTTGAAATCCCTTTTCAGTAGCGCTTAGCACTTTGTATGAGTAACGAGCCAGTTGTGTTTCACTAGAATTATGTTTTCTAAATCTGTGTTGACTGTATGTCAGTAGACCATTCTCCTCGAGGTAGTTCATAATGTTCGAACACAACATATGTTCCAAAATCCTGCTGCATATTGTTGTTAATGATATGGGCCTTTAATTTAGTGCATTATGCCTGCTACCTTTTTTGAATATTGGTGCGACTTGTGCTACTTTCCAGTCTTTGGGCACAGATCCTTCGTCTAGTGAGCGGTCGTGTAGGATTGTTAAGTATGGAGCTATTGTAACAGCATACTCTGAAAGGAACCTAATTGGTGTACAGTCTGGACTGGAAGAATTGCTTTTATTGAGTGATGTAAGTTGCTTCACTACTCTGAGGATATCTACTTCTGAGTTACTCATGATGGCAACTGTTCTTGATTTGAAGTCTGGAATATTTACTTCGTCTTCTTTGGTAAAGGAATTTCAGGAGGTTATGTTTAATAACTCTGCTTTAGCGACACTGTCGTCAATAGTATTTCCATTGTGATCACGCAGAGAAGGCATTGATTGTGTCTTGCCACTAGCATACATTACATACGACCAGAATCTCTTTAGATTTTCTGCCAGCTTTCAAGACAAAGTTTCATTGTGAAAAGTATTGTGAACATCTCGCATTGAAGTCCGTGCTAAATTTTGAGACGGACATGGGACCCTGCTACTTCTTTCTATTCCCAAGGCTGAAGAGAACCATGAAAGGGCATCATTTTGTCACCATTGATGAGATAAAAACAGAATCACTGGAGGAGCTGTTCATCATAACGGAAAGTGAGTTCCAGAAGTGCTTCCAAGATTGGAAAGAGTGCTGGCACAAGTGCCTTATATCTGGGGTTGGGGGGGATTACTTTGAAGGGGACAATTTTACTTTGATCAACAAATGCAGATTTTTGGAGAAAAACAAAAGCTCCTGTTACCTTTTGGTCACACCTTGAATTTCTGATGTTTTGCTCCACTTGCACATTTTATACATAATTGCTCAAGTGTTGATGATAATGCTACACACCAGGCTAACATGAGGAGAGAGAATGATTTAGGTTTTTTCCAATACTCCATCTAACATACAAATCCCCCCACAACTCTGGACACCTAACATGTTGCACTTTAGTCAATATACTTTTCATATGTGGATTTACTTAGTAACATAATTGATAGTCCTAAAAATGTAAACAAAATTACAGAATAAATTTTGTACTTTAATATCATTTTCACTATTTCTTTACAATGTCCACATTCTAGATAACCTGTCTAGATAGCCAAGAGCGCTAACCAGCCCTGGATTGTAGGCAAATTAATGGTGAGTGCTGGAGAGCTGGCCAGTCTGGATGTGGTTTTTGGGCAGTTTCACAAATCTGGCTATGCAAATATTAGCCTGGTACCCATGTCCAACATCAGATACATGCTATGCAAATACGGGGTGTCTGGATAAGCAGAAGGGATACATGTTCAGTAAACTAGGTAAAAAATTTGAAGTGAGGAACTTAAAACTTTCAGCACAGGGCAGGAGCTTGTTGATGAACTGTGGCTCAAGTTTAAAAGAATGGTTGACCATGCACTGTGTAGATGTGTACTCAGCAGAGCAGTTCATAATGGGAGGAACCTTCCATGATACAGTCACTGCAAAGAAACAGAGATTTCTGCAAAATAGGTGTAAAAAAAATGTGTACTATTGATGTAGATAAAGAGATGTTGAATGAAATGTGCTTGGCTGTCAAGAGAGCAACACATGAAACTGTCAGTGACTGTCATAGCAGAATATTGTCATATAATCTTTCACAAAACCCAAAAAAATTCTGGTCATATATAAAGACACCATAGTTAGTGTCCATCCATAGCGAATGAGACAGGAATTAAAATTGAGGGAAGCAGAACAAAAGCTGAAATGCTTGTCTTTCATTTAAAATGTTTCTTTAGAAAGGAAAACCTGGGAGAATTGCCCCAGTTTAATCCTTGTACCACTGAAAAGATGAGGCAAATAAGTGTTAGTGTCAGTGGTGTTAGGTCAGCTGAAATCTTTAAAATTGAACAAAGCTTCAATGGAATCCCTATCACATTCTGTACTGATATAGGCTCAGTTGTGGGTAAAGCAGGCGGTAGACTTCGGATTAATGGTAGAATACTGGGGAAGTGCAATCAGCATATAAGGGATATTGCTTACAAATCACTCATGCACCCATTTTAGAATACTGCTCAAAGGTGTGGGACCTGTACTAAATACGATTATCAGGGGATACTGACTGTATGTAGCAGTACAAATGGTCACAGGTTTGTTTGACCCGTGGAAGAGCATTGTAGAGATGAAGAAACTGAACTGGCAGACTTTTGAAGATAGATGTAAACTATTCCGAGAAAGTCTGCTAATGAAGTTTCAAGAACTGGCTCTAAATGATGACTCTAGGACTACATTACAAGCTCTTAAGTATTGCCCACACAGGGATTGTGAGGACAAGAGGAGAATAATTACAGCACACACACACAGGCATTCAATCAATCATTCTTCCTACTCTCCATACATGGCTGGAACAAGAAGAAACCTTAATAACTGGTGCAATGAAATTTACCCTCTGCCATGAACTTCACAATGGTTTGCAGAGTGTAGATGTAGATAATGATATATGTAATAACTTTACTTTATGTAATAACTTTACTTGTAAGTGAGATATTTATTGAAACTATACATAATACACCTTGATATGTGCACCATTAGTGGCACAACAGACATCGTGTCTGTATTTAACTTCTCTCCAAGTGTTTCACAGCAATGCAGGCACAACATTTGTGATAGTTGCACGAATCTGATGGTGTGTATCTGATAGATCACGAACTGGAGTCCAACATTGAAAGCAAATTCCCAGTCTTCTAAAGCTGCTTGTCCTATTTCTTGATTGTTATGTAAGTGGGAACATTGTCAATTGCAAAAAGTTCATACTGACGACGATAATGATGTTGTACCATTGTAACAGTCTTTAGCCCCACAAGAGAAACCACAGTGAGAACCTACTGCTATGGAGTCCGCATGGCTACTGATGCACATTTATTTACACAAAATGTGCATGCACACGCCATACCAACTGCTGCAAATCAGCACAGGAAACATTTTGAGTTACCAGGCTTGTAGAAGCAAATTGCCATTAAATATCTCAATTACATCTCAAGTCATTACATTTTATATTATTATGTGTTTAATCCAGACACCCTGTGCTTAGGAAATGTAATCAGACTTGATCTTGAGATGGGATACACAGATTCCTTTCAGGGCGGTGGTGGCGTGAGGAAGGGCGTCTGGTCACCAAATGTCACTAATGCGTCACAAACTGACGTATAACAATGGCAAACCCATAGAGAAACTGCAGTAGGTAACAGGAAAGGGAGACCACATTGTTGTTGTTGTTGTTGTTGTTGTTGTGGTCTTCAGTCCTGAGACTGGTTTGATGCAGCTCTCCATGCTACTCTATCCTGTGCAAGCTTTTTCATCTCCCAGTACCTACTGCAACCTACATCCTTCTGAATCTGCTTAGTGTATTCATCTCTTGGTCTCCCTCTACGATTTTTACCCTCCACGCTGCACTCCAATACTAAGTTGGTGATCCCTTGATGCCTCAGAACATGTCCTACCAACCGATCCCTTCTTCTGGTCAAATTGTGCCACAAACTTCTCTTCTCCCCAATCCTATTCAATACTTCCTCATTAGTTATGTGATCTCCCCATCTAATCTTCAGCATTCTTCTGTAGCACCACATTTCGAAAGCTTCTATTCTCTTCTTGTCCAAACTATTTATCGTCCATGTTTCACTTCCATACATGGCTACACTCCATACAAATACTTTCAGAAACGACTTCCTGACACTTAAATCAATACTGGATGTTAACAAATTTCTCTTCTTCAGAAACGCTTTCCTTGCCATTGCCAGCCTACATTTTATATCCTCTCTACTTCGACCATCATCAGTTATTTTGCTCCCCAAATAGCAAAACTCCTTTACTACTTTAAGTGCCTCATTTCCTAATCTAATTCCCTCAGCATCACCCGACTTAATTAGACTACATTCCATTATCCTTGTTTTGCTTTTGTTGATGTTCATCTTATATCCTCCTTTCAAGACACTGTCCATTCCATTCAACTGCTCTTCCAAGTCCTTTGCCGTCTCTGACAGAATTACAATGTCATCGGCGAACCTCAAAGTTTTTATTTCTTCTCCATGAATTTTAATACCTACTCCGAATTTTTCTTTTGTTTCCTATACTGCTTGCTCAATATACAGATTGAACAACATCGGGGACAGGCTACAACCCTGCCTTACTCCCTTCCCAACTACTGCTTCCCTTTCATGTCCCTCGACTCTTATAACTGCCATCTGGTTTCTGTACAAATTATAAATAGCCTTTCGCTCCCTATATTTTACCCCTGCCACCTTTAGAATTTGAAAGAGAGTATTCCAGTCAACATTGTCAAAAGCTTTCTCTAAGTCTACAAATGCTAGAAACGTAGGTTTGCCTTTCCTTAATCTTTCTTCTAAGATAAGTCGTAAGGTCAGTATTGCCTCACGTGTTCCAGTGTTTCTACGGAATCCAAACTGATCTTCCCCGAGGTTGGCTTCTACTAGTTTTTCCATTCGTCTGTAAAGAATTCGTGTTAGTATTTTGCAGCTGTGACTTATTAAACTGATAGTTCGGTAATTTTCACATCTGTCAACACCTGCTTTCTTTGGGATTGGAATTATTATATTCTTCTTGAAGTCTGAGGGTATTTCGCCTGTCTCATACATCTCGCTCATCAGATGGTAGAGTTTTGTCAGGACTGGCTCTCCCACGGCCGTCAGTAGTTCCAATGGAATATTGTCTACTCCGGGGGCCTTGTTTCGACTCAGGTCTTTCAGTGCTTTGTCAAACTCTTCACGCAGTATCATATCTCCCATTTCATCTTCATCTACATCCTCTTCCATTTCCATAATATTGTCCTCAAGTACATCGCCCTTGTATAGACCCTCTATATACTCCTTCCACCTTTCTGCCTTCCCGTCTTTGCTTAGAACTGGGTTTCCATCTGAGCTCTTGATATTCATACAAGTCGTTCTCTTATCTCCAAAGATCTCTTTAATTTTCCTGTAGGCGGTATCTATCTTACCTCTAGTGAGATAGGCCTCTACATCCTTACATTTGTCCTCTAGCCATCCCTGCTTAGCCATTTTGCACTTCCTGTCGATCTCATTTTTGAGACGTTTGTATTCCTTTTTGCCTGTTTCACTTACTGCATTTTTATATTTTCTCCTTTCATCAATTAAATTCAATATTTCTTCTGTTACCCAAGGATTTCTACTAGCCCTCGTCTTTTTACCTACTTGGTCCTCTGCTGCCTTCACTACTTCATCCCTCAAAGCTACCCATTCTTCTTCTACTGTATTTCTTTCCCCCATTCCTGTCAATTGCTCCCTTATGCTCTCCCTGAATCTCTGTACAACCTCTGGTTCTTTTAGTTTATCCAGGTCCCATCTCCTTAAATTCCCACCTTTTTGCAGTTTCTTCAGTTTCAATCTACAGGTCATAACCAATAGATTGTGGTCAGAGTCCACATCTGCCCCTGGAAATGTCTTACAATTTAAAACCTGGTTCCTAAATCTCTGTCTTACCATTATATAATCTATCTGATACCTTTTAGTATCTCCAGGGTTCTTCCATGTATACAACCTTCTTTCATGATTCTTAAACCAAGTGTTAGTTATGATTATGTTGTGCTCTGTGCAAAATTCTACCAGGCGGCTTCCTCTTTCATTTCTGTCCCCCAATCCGTATTCACCTACTATGTTTCCTTCTCTCCCTTTTCCTACACTCGAATTCCAGTCACCCATGACTATTAAATTTTCGTCTCCCTGAATAATTTCTTTTATTTCATCATACATTTCTTCAATTTCTTCGTCATCTGCAGAGCTAGTTGGCATATAAACTTGTACTACTGTAGTCGGTGTGGGCTTCGTATCTATCTTGGCCACAATAATGCGTTCACTATGCTGTTTGTAGTAGCTTACTCGCATTCCTATTTTCCTATTCATTATTAAACCTACTCCTGCATTACCCCTATTTGATTTTGTGTTTATAACCCTGTAGTCACCTGACCAGAAGTCTTGTTCCTCCTGCCACCGAACTTCACTAATTCCCACTATATCTAACTTCAACCTATCCATTTCCCTTTTTAAATTTTCTAACCTACCTGCCCGATTAAGGGATCTGACATTCCACGCTCCGATCCGTAGAACGCCAGTTTTCTTTCTCCTGATAACGACATCCTCTTGAGTAGTCCCCGCCCGGAGATCCGAATGGGGGACTATTTTACCTCCGGAATATTTTACCCAAGAGGACGCCATCATCATGTAATCATACAGTAAAGCTGCATGCACATTGTATCTAAATGTAATTTAGCTTTGCTTTTTTCAATAGTGAATGCAATGTGGTTAAATAGTTTGTTACTGGAATTTTTTAAGGTAGTATTAATATTTAATGTTATTTTTGGCTTCTGAACATGACATTTTAAGTTTTATGTATTGTTTCGGTATTAGAAAAAAATAGAAATGAACTCTATACAACTATTTGTGGGAAGTGAGTGTGTTGCTCAAATTCAAAGAAAGAGGTAATTTCAAAACTGAAGTGTTTGGTTTTGTCCAAGCCTAACAGTTTTAACACAAACTATAATCCATTATGCATCCTCTGTGTTCCAAGCTTTTCAGTGATACACAAATTATTGAAAAGTAACAAATTTGCCACAGGAGTGTGTGATTGGGTGTCTGCTTGGATGTTTGTGTGAACATGCATACTACTGCTAGAAACAGAGCTAATGTGAATTCTGAGTGATTGCCATTCCCTTGTGCTATTTTTTATAAACATGAAAAATTCAAAACTGTGTGTTTCACAAAATGTTGCAACTTTTTGTTTTTCCTGTGAATCTGATTGACTTTTAACAATGTAATGTGATTGGATAGAAAAAATCTACTCACCAAGCAGAGGCAGAACATGCACATAAAAGAAGGTTATACTCATGCAAGCTTTTGGTGCCAGTGGCTCCTTTCAGCAGATGAGTTGAAGGGGAAGGAAAACGGGTGAAGGAGAAGGATTGGCATGGTTTAGGAAAAATGGTAGATTTTGGAAAAGTCACCCAGAACCACGGGTCAGGGGAGACTTACAGGACAGTATGAAAAGGAAAAACTTATAAGATTCTTATGCTATATGGTGTCACTATTGAAATATACCAAGTCCTGACCACAAATAAATAGCTTTTAGAGATGTGGTATTCAAATATATAGGTTGTTGTAAACATGATTGTAATGCTACTGTGCATAAGGAAACTTACTTTCTTTGACAAATTTGCAAAAATATAAAACGAAAATTATGTGATTCTGTGAGCATTGTGGGCATAAATTTCAAGAATGATGTTTTGATATGTACCTACTCATATACGGATTTTGTCTGCCGATACACGAGCATAGAGAACTGTCCGTATGTTTCTGATACACAGCCTATTTCAGCACACAGGACATAGCAAACTCCATCCTCCCAAATAGATGATCAGTGTCTTAACAACTGCACTGCCTCATTTGGATGATCTCTGTTATCGCTCAGTATTTTTTTGATTATATAAAATTTGCACAAATAACTTACAACTGAAGAAAAATAGTTTTGCACTGTTTCTTGGCATATCTTTACATTATCACTGCACACACTGTGGACATCTACAGATGCCTACAGGCCCACAAAAATACTGGTGTGCCCCTTGACTCCCTTCAGTCTGTTCAGAAAACTGGCTCCAGGCCCATAAATGTGCTACTATGCCCCTTGCTTTTGTCTATGTCCCCACTTCGAACTACGTGGAAAACTGACTTAGCATTCCCACATGATGATTCAGATGATGTCCTCAGGAGAATGATAAGGCATTTGTGTCGTGCACTGTAGATCTTGTCATATGATCTGCTTGTAAAAGCCTTACATTGTGATTACCTTTTGTAATGTGACAAGTTGTTGTAGTTGTACACTTTCATTATTAACCCCTACTCTGAGTTTGCTTTGTAATATTTAATTGTGAAGTATGCATTATGTACAGAGTGTGTTTTAGCTGCCTTCATAAATAGATGTATTTTAGTATTTTTTCCAATTCTTTTGGCAGTTTATTATACAAATTTATTCCTTGATAGAAAATGCAATTTTGAGTTGTTTGTTTTTCCTTGGTGAATAAGTCCAAATTGGCTCTTCTTCCACAGTTATATAGAACAATTGGTGAAATACTTCCTAATGTTTTCTCTGATACCCACTTCAGATTAGTAGATCTTGTGCTATTCTTTGTTTATATTTATTGCAGTTACACCGATTGCAGTTTCTATTTGAAAAATATTTTTATGATTCAACTGTGTGATCTAAATGATGTGCAACTACAAAAACATGCCACAATTACCAAAAAAGACATTGTGAAATTGTACCACAGCTGATAATGTCATGAGAGGTAGTAGATCTTGTGTATCACATCCACAACAGTTTCATTAAGAGATGTGAAAGGCAAGGGACACAAATACTGAAAAATCTGTAGGATAAATTACAGTAAGTGAGTAAGACCATGTGCCACATGCAGCAGGATAGGTTATGTGTAGTAAAACGTACAAATTTGAACTATCAATTGGAAATCCGTGGTGTGTGCGTCTAGTGCCTGTAGAAGAACCCATGGCTACATGAAAAGGATAGAAAAATTAAAACCACTGATGATACAATACATGACCAGGTGAAATGTATTTTGTTGGGAACCAAATAAAGTCAGTTGCAGAAGATGGAATTTTTCTTATATACTTGGTGAATGTAATAGTCTTTGTATAGTTATCGTGTTTCTAGTATTTGGGTTGGAGATGAAATGTATTTGAGATGCAATTGCAGTTCTATTTTTTCAGATTCTTAGCAGCAATTATTGGCCAGTACCACATGCCTTGTGGACTGCCCTGACCCAATCCTTCTGTACGGCAAAGCTATGGTTCAGAATTGTTGTCACTGTGTACTGGCAGCAGAAAGATAGGCATTTGAGCATTTGGCCACATTTATTCGAGTTCGAATGTACTTTCCATCTGTTGAAGTTTCCTCATCATATTTTATCCTGTAAATGATTCCCAACATCAGTGCACCGTATTGACTATCCCAAATGTCTTCCCTCACTCTCAGAGCACCAGTTGATACCCTACTCTGAAATGTGCATCTGCCTGCCATATATGGATGGTGAAAGCAGATTATAGTCTGCTGGTTTCTGTATGGTAGTTTGACTTTTATATCAGTGCTTTTTATTTAAATAGTCAGCTTTGTTTTTATGATTTTCCTTATTTAAATAACTGGCTTGTTTGATGCCTGTTGGAAGTGACCATGTAAACAAAATTTGATTAACATCCTTGGACCTTTAAAGAAGAGGCCTTTTGACAAAGGGACCTTGTCTGATTTATGCACTTATGATAATGACGATTGAGTTTAGTGTTTTCCTGAGAATTTCCATTCATAACAGCATTATTAACAGTGGACCTAGGCACCTGTTGTCATCATCATTATACTGCACCAGACTTCTCCACACATTATAACCACATTTTTACTGGTGTAAGCACAAATAATAGTAAGTAGTACAGTGATATGAAACTTCCTGGCAGATTAAAACTGTGTGCCGGACTGAAACTCGAACTCGGGACCTTTGCCTTTCGCAGGCAATTGCTCTACCAACTGAGCTACCCATGCACGACTCACACCCCGTCCTCACAGCTTTACTTCTGCCAGTACCTCGTCTCCTACCTTCCAAACTTTACAGAAGCTCTTCTGTACTGTGATAGTTTACTAATATAACAGTGAACATAATCAATTTTTGGCAATATAATGTAACTGGATAGATGAAAAATCTACTTACCAAGTTGTGGCAGAACACACATTTAAAAGGAGGTCATACTTATGCAAGCTTTTGAAGCCAGTGGCTGCTTCTTCCAGCAGGAGGGTTGAAATGGAAGGAAGAGGGGTGAAGGAAAATGACTGCAGAGGTTTAGGGAAAGGGGAAGATTTTGGAAAAGTCACCCAGACCAGTGTTTCAGGGGAGATTTACCCGATGGAATGAGAAGGAAAGACTGATTGTTGGAGATGGCACTGGATGAGATTTGAAAACCTGAGAGCTTAAAGGCGAAAGAC
Organism: Schistocerca serialis cubense; assembly: GCF_023864345.2. NCBI lineage: Eukaryota > Metazoa > Arthropoda > Insecta > Orthoptera > Acrididae > Schistocerca > Schistocerca serialis. Next base: position 57,997,495 of record NC_064647.1, on the reverse strand, counting down.
AGGGTAATATGCAAGACAGAGATTAGTGCTAAAATATTGTGAATGAGTTAATAAGAGTGAAAGCTTGAGTGCATCGTATGTAACAGAGGTGGGAGGGGGACAGCAAAAATATACAGGACAGAAAAAGAAAGATGTACAAAACTAAAACAGAGTGAAGAAAGGAGTAGTCACTTTGAAGTAATGCTGAGATGGAAGAAATTAATGTAAATTAAGGCCAGATGGGTGGCGAGAACCAAGGACACGTTGTAGCGCCAGTTCCAACCTGCAGAGTTCTGAGAAACTGGTGTCTGGAGAAAGACTCCATATGGCACTTTTGGTGAAACAGACACCGAGGTCATGACTGTCAAGTTGTAGAGCATGCCTTTTACATCAGCATGACTACCACCAAATTATCAGTTAGGATGGATCAGCATAGGCAGAGAGTGTATACTGGGGACACACATATTGTGTGTTGCCAGTATAACACACAGTATGTGTGTTCCCAGTATACACCCTCTGCCTATGCCCATTCATCCTAACTGATAATTAAGTGGTAGTCATACTGAACAGTGTTTACATAACAGCTGGTGTATGAAGTATCATTTCACAAGTGGCTCTCACTTTGATATTTTGCGAGTTATAGGGCTGGTATAGGTGGTGGTAGGAGGGTTCATAGGGCAAGCCTTGCAGTGGAGACATTCACAGGGATAGGAGCCATAGACATAGAGATGGGTCAGAAGGAGCATACGGTCTGACAAGGATATTGCAGAGATTGGGAGTGTGACAAAAAACTATTGTATGTTTGGGGGCAAAATCTCAGACAGAATGGATCTCATTTCAGGATGTCATGGCCTTGTCGCAGTAGCTGATTAATACATTCCAGATCAGTGTAATACTGTGATGTGCTCCAAGGTTGGTCTTTGGAGGCATCAGTAGTACCAGGATTAGATGTGATGACCTGGGAGAACTTATTTTGAGTTAGGCTGGTGGGTTAATTACATCCAGTGAAGGTAATTACATTCAGTGATGGCTGAGGTGAGAAGGGTGGTAAATTGCTGTAAATAGTGTGTGTCCGAACAAATACGGTATGTTTCCCTCGAATGCCATGGCTGTATGGGAGAGAAGGTTGACATAGAAAGGCTAGACCTGGCAGCATGTAAATACTGTTGTTTTGTAGTAGGTTTAATGTGGATAAAAGTGTGTAGCCTTCCTTTAGTGAGGACAAGATCAAAATAAAGGAAAGTGGCAAGGGATTTGAAATAGGATCATGTGAAATTTAATTGGGAGAAGGTACTTAGAGATTCCAGGGATTTTAACAGGTCAGCCTCACGATGAGTCCATATTTCGATGTCAACAGTGTATCTAAACCAAACCAGGGGCTCAAGGTTTACAGATCCCAGGAAAGCCCCCTCCGAGCAACTCACGAGAAGGTTGGCACAGGAAGGAGCCGTCCCGGTTCCCGTGGCCATACTCCAATCTGTTTGCACTTCTGCCCCTCAAGTGTGAAGTAATTGGTGGTAAGTATAAAGTTGATTAAGGTGAACAGGAAGGATGTCATAGATGTGGAATCAGGTAGATGCTGACTGAGGAAATGTTCATAGCAGACAGACCTTGTTGAAAAGAAGTTTTCCTGGGCTATCACATCCAATCCTGGTACTGCCGATGCCTCCAAAAAATAACTTCAGAGCACAACATTTGTCACTTATTACTATTCTGTTCTTGAACATATTAATCGGCTACGTTGACAAGGCCGTGACTTCCTAAAATCGTGCACTGTATTGAGATTCATTCTGTCTGAGATTTTGCCCACCACTCCTATAATAGCCTTTCGTCACTCTCTCAATCCCTGCAGCTTCCTGGTCAGACCCTGTGCTCCTCTTGCACCCATCTCCCTACCCTATGTCTCCTATCCCTGTGACTGTCCACCCTACAAGACTTTCCCTGTGCACCCTCCTACCACCACCTACACCAACCCAGTAACTGGCAAAATATGTACTATCAAAGAGAGAGCCACCTGTGAAATGACTCACATCATATACCAGCTGTTAATGCAACACTGTTTGGTCTTTTATGTCAGCATGGCTACCACCAAATTATCAGTTAGGATGAATGGGCATAGGCAGAGGGTGCATACTGGCAACACACAATTCCTGTTGCAAAGCATGCTCTAAAACATGACAGTTCTAACCTCAGTATTTGTTTCACCATTTAGATTCTTCCTGCAGACACCAGTTTCTCAGAACTCCGCAGGTCGGAACCAGCGCTACAACGTGTCCTCTGTTCCAGCCACCGTGACATTTTAGCAGTAATCTCTGTCTCGCGTATTACCCTGTCTTCCACCTTTAAGCTCTCAGGTTTTCAGATCTCATCCGGTGCAGACCCCAACAATCAGTCTGTCCTTGTTATCCTGTCTGGTAAGTCTCCTCTGACATGCAGTTCTGGGGGACGTTTCTGAAATCTACCACTTTCCTAAACCTCTCTAGTCCTTTTCCTCCACCTGTCTTCCTTCCTCTTCAGTCATTCTGCCAGAACAAGGAGCCACTGGCTCTGAAAACTTGCATAAATATAATCTTTTTTATGTGCATTTTATGCACACCTTGGTGAGGAGATTTTTTATCTGCCCAATTACATTATATAGTTGCAGTTTACTGCTAGTAGTGTGTGCAGATTAAGTTTCTGTGAATTGCTTCTCTTTCTGTTAATATGTACCTTGACTTGATTGTGTGTGTGTGTGTGTGTGTGTGTGTTTGTTTGTTTGTTTGTTCCACCTTCACACACCAAAAAGGCTGGATGGATTTGCATGAAATTTGGGATGGATATAACTTATACCCTGAATCAACGCATCTGTTACTGTATGTATACCTACCTGTCAAAGGGGTGGTGGTGAAATAGGTTGTAGCCCAGGTGCGCAAATACCCACACTTTATTCATTCAGAATTTGAGAATCAGATTACCTGGTGACTTGCAACAAACTTTACACATAACATCAAACATTTATGAAAGTTCTTTTCTCTGACAACTCCTGTAAAATGATGAAAGGAAAAAGTTACATTTTCATTTTTGCTGTTCGTGCAAGAAAACTGGTGCACGAAGCGTGACGTTGTGATGTATTATTTCTTTACTACTAACTATTTGTGTGACACTGTTAGCAGACAGAGTTCACATACGCCACTGAATGTAACAGCAAAATTACGTTATTGTATAAAATACAGTTCAGGAGATATGACATCGTAAACATTGAGATGTGTGAAAATAAAACTGCAGGGCAAAATTTGGTAGAGGTTCACGCAACAGATATGTGCAAATATGTGTGAAATCTGTTAAATACGTGTGAAATAGATTTGACGTGTGCGTGTGTGAGCGAAGCTGTGGGTAGAAACCTCGCCCTAAACCTGTGGAACAATTTCAACCAAAATTAGTAGACATGTTATAAGGAGTGATCAGGCAGTTTCTGTCTGAGGGCATTGCTGTGATGTATAAACTACTTAGGGTAACTTCTATGCGTGTACGTAAGCACTGACGTGCCAGCGAGGGATTAGTCGAGCATTCGTGTCTTTCCGACACGTGTGCGGTAAATGCAATAACGTGAACTACGGCAACATTATTACCGAAAGTATCCGAGCAGTACCGACATCCGGTTATCCTCTTCCCAGCTGCTGAAGGACAGTCGCCGGTAAACGTCCGTTGGAGAATGAAGAATGTGTACGGGGGAGCACGTCTGTCAAAAACCGTCATTGTGGAATGGTGAGCCAAGTTCAGTGCTGCTTCACAATAATAAGTGTACCCTTTTGACAAATGTTGTAACACAGAAACTGTGCCAACTCGAGTGGGAGACACTCGAGCACCCGCCCTACAATCCTCACATCTCCACATTTGAGTATCACATCTTTGACCCCTTCAAAAAAGGCCTTGAAGGGTTGACAATTCCTGTTGGATGTGCAGCAAATAGTTACGGATTTCTTCATGCAGCAGGACACAGTCTTTTATGAAATTGACATCTTTGACCTGATGTAGTAGTGGGAAGAGTGCCTCAATGCTTACAGTGAATTTGCCCGATTGGCATACCGATTCTGGACTGTACAGCTTTTGAATGGAAACTTCTTTAGCACTCTTTATTATTATGATCTGGAAAGAAATACTGTGTTTGTAAAATCCACCAGGCTCTGTTGAGGTGGGCTAATAATGTGGCGAGAGAAGGGGGAGGAGGTGATGGACAGACAGAGAAGGGAAAGGGGCAGGAGGACATAGATAAGGAGATGGAGGAGATGGACAGAGAGAGGGGAGAGGAGGAGATTGTCAGAGAAAGGAAAGGAGAGGAATTGGACAGAGAGTGATGGTTTGGAGGCGGTAGACAAAGAGAGAGAAAGAAGATCGACAGAGAATGGGGGTAGAGGAGGTGGACAGAAAGAGGGGTGTGGGAGATGGACAGGGAGAGAAGGAGAAGGAGGTGGACTAAAAGAAGATTGGAACAAATATATACCCGAGCAACACCGAGTACAAGAAGTCCTGGATCATTGTTTACAGAGACGTATTGCAGTAGATTCCTGACTCTCCATACACACTGAGACAATTTTGATCTTTCCCATGCTAAGCATGTTGCAGACACTTGTCAAATTATTTACTCCCATTTTTTGCATGTTTTGTAATTTGCTACTCCGTCATATAAAAATGTTATCTGTGAAGTAAATGAGTGAGTTGCAACCAACATGAGTTCTGTCGGATTTTCCAATTGTCTCAGAATTAGGGTCTTTTTTTTCCATGCAGTTTGCTGTGCCACAAGTGGCTCGTGTTGCAAAACTTCCAAGAGATAACTTTGTGATGATGCGTATGTGTGGATAGTGAATTTTAGCTTTAACATTTTTTATAGATTACTGTTTAACAATGGTAACAAATAGGTGTGGAGGGTGCAGTTAGTTGAAAATAAACATATTGAATAAGCCAGTGAGACATCATTGGATTGTGGAAAGACAACACACTACAGTGGAATATCTACAGAGGTAAACTGCTAAGCAAATTGAGCAACTGGTGGAGTGCCTTTAAAATAGTCATTCAAATGTATGACTTGAGTACCATAAGGACTGCATACTTTAACCCTACCATTTCATGTGGCATTTCATTTTGTACATTAATACAAAAGGAAAAAGAGGAGAAAGAACTTACGGAGAAAGAAATTGTGAAGATCATGATACATTCATCATATGCAGCTACTAACCTAAGTTTCAAAGAATTGTGAATATTTCCTGCCCCAAACTTATGTATCTTAGAGAGTGTCTAATTTGTAAATAAGACTCTCCATCTGTTTTCTGCCTGTACAGACTTGTGGTGACTGATGGAGTGTGGAGTGTAACTGGCCCTTGAGGGACGGATGGGTGACCTAGAGATGTGTCCACGAAAGACTGTGTGCGCTGTGTCGTGCAAACACGTGACTGTGTGAATGTGAATAGGTGCCTGCAACTGCAGCAGTGTCAACCGTGAACTGTACACCACATGTTAGTGTGGCTTGCACCCCTCAGATCCTGTGGCAGTTGCAGGAGACTTGGCAGTAAACAGCTCAGTGACTCTTTTATTGACAAACAACCTCCAAGATGAGGCAGGGGTCATATGTGACGCAGTCCTGTATACACCACAATAAGACTGTGCCTAACATAGCAAAAACTGCAAAACCGTTTGCTGGCTGTGAGTTCATAAAAGAGTGCATCAGTGCTGTTGCAGATCTTTTGTGCCCACTGAATGTAAATCAGTTGCAAGAAATCAGCGTTCTGTGGTGGACTGTATGTCACCACTGAAGTGCCACAGTTGGTGATGTTTACTGGCAATTAATAAGTAAAGTGCAGGACTTCATTCCGTTTTCCATTGCACTTGATGCCTCGACAGGCATTTCAGATGCTCCACAATTAATAATTATGTCTAATGTGCGGATGCTTATGTGGACATAATTGAGGATATTTTGGACACGATATATTAAAGAGCACTATCACCAGTGCGGACATTCTCAAAGCTAATCATCTTGTGGTGCAGTTCTTCTTGTTGTCTCCGTGCTTGCTAAGAAAATGGGATGAGGAGTTCCGCCTTATGCAAGACACCTTTTTTTCTTTTGTTTCACCCATACATGTTTCAGCACTTTTGTGCTATCATCAGTGGGTTCTATTTTTATTTTTAACTGTAAATTTGTTGTTAACATATTAACATTTTCGTCGTTTACAACATTATGTAAAAGTTATATATGTAAAAAGTTATAAATGCAACTTTTACATAATGTTGTAAACGACGAAAATGTTAATATGTTAACAACAAATAAAATAAATATAAATGTAAAAAGTTATAAATGCAACTTTTACATAATGTTGTAAACGACGAAAATGTTAATATGTTAACAACAAATTTACAGTTAAAAATAAAAATAGAACCCACTGATGATAGCACAAAAGTGCTGAAACATGTATGGGTGAAACAAAAGAAAAAAAGGTGTCTTGCATAAGGCGGAACTCCTCATCCCATTCTCAAAGCTGTCGAGAGAGCTGTCGATTCTTTTGGTTTACACTGGGAACATTGAGTTTCAGTGACAATAGATGGATCACCTGCAATGAAGGAATCCAGATGGGATTTATGGATTGCTAAGAAAGAAGTTGCAGTGCACTGAAGAATCATTGTAGAGATTTCACTGCATTTTGCACCAAGAGGTACTGTCTAACATGGGGGCATCACACAAATAGTTGTTATGACAGTCAGTTATTTGAGAGCCTGTGGTTTGAAACATTGACAGTTCCATAAATATTTAATTGGAATTGTGGAAAAGTAGGGTGACATACCACACCACTGGCTTAGCTGCATCAACATACTGAAAAATTTTTTTGGATTAAGACTGCCAGTAAAAAAAAGAAAAATGAGGCTTGAATTCAAATTAGAAGATCCAGATTGGGTTGTCACCCTTGCATTTTTTGTGGTTATTACAGGACATCTGAATGCATTGAATACTAGCTTGCAAAGTGAAAATTGATTAATTTGTAACATGAGTGAAAAAGTGCAAGCTTTCATGAGTAGGCTTGCACTGTCAGAAAGAAAGCTTTTGTCAGAGAAAGTAATACATTCACCTACTCTGCGTTCTGTCTATGAAAAGAATTACCAGGAGTGTGTTTTTCTAATTAGTTTCATAAAAGGGGAATTTCTGAAGCTTTCAGATTGTTTTCAAGACCATTTGCTACCTCTCCAGATGATACTCCTCGCCATTTCCAAATGGAATTAATAGATCTACAATGTAATTCTTGTCTGACAGACAAGTTCGTTTTGGCAAGACGTTTAATAACATTTTATCAGAACTTTCCATTGCAAGAGTTTCCTTGTCTTCTTCATGAAGCCATGAAAATATGTCAGTGTTTAGCTCAACATAAGTATGTGAGATATTTTTTTCTGTTATGAAAATTAGTAAAGGAATTAATTAGGAAGTTCTGGTCTTACGTTAAATGAGTAAGTGGCTTGAAACAGCATATCCAGACACTCCGGGATGATGATGGCATTGAAACAGAGGATGACACGCGTAAAGCTGAAATACTAAACACCTTTTTCCAAAGCTGTTTCACAGAGGAAGACCGCACTGCAGTTCCTTCTCTAAATCCTCGCACAAACGAAAGAATGGCTGACATCGAAATAAGTGTCCAAGGAATAGAAAAGCAACTGGAATCACTCAACAGAGGAAAGTCCACTGGACCTGACGGGATACCAAGTCGATTCTACACAGAGTACGCGAAAGAACTTGGCCCCCTTCTAACAGCCATGTACCGCAAGTCTCTAGAGGAACAGAAGGTTCCAAATGATTGGAAAAGAGCACAGGTAGTCCCAGTCTTCAAGAAGGGTCGTCGAGCAGATGCGCAAAACTATAGACCTATATCTCTGACGTCGATCTGTTGTAGAATTTTAGAACATGTTTTTTGCTCGAGTATCATGTCGTTTTTGGAAACCCGGAATCCACTATGTAGGAATCAACATGGATTCCGGAAACAGCGATCGTGTGAGACCCAACTCGCTTTATTTGTTCATGAGACCCAGAAAATATTAGATACAGGCTCCCAGGTAGATGCTATTTTTCTTGACTTCCGGAAGGCGTTCGATACAGTTCCGCACTGTCGCCTGATAAACAAAGTAAGAGCCTACGGAATATCAGACCAGCTGTGTGGCTGGATTGAAGAGTTTTAGCAAACAGAACAAAGCATGTTGTTATCAATGGAGAGACGTCTACAGACGTTAAAGTAACCTCTGGCGTGCCATAGGGGAGTGTTATGGGACCATTGCTTTATACAATATATATAAATGACCTAGTAGATAGTGTCGGAAGTTCCATGCGGCTTTTCGCGGATGATGCTGTAGTATACAGAGAAGTTGCAGCATTAGAAAATTGTAGCGAAATGCAGGAAGATCTGCAGCGGATAGGCACTTGGTGCAGTGAGTGGCAACTGACGCTTAACATAGACAAATGTAATGTATTGCGAATACATAGAAAGAAGGATCCTTTATTGTATGATTATATGATAGCGGAACAAACACTGGTAGCAGTTACTTCTGTAAAATATCTGGGAGTATGCGTGCGGAACGATTTTAAGTGGAATGATCATATAAAATTAATTGTTGGTAAGGCGGGTACCAGGTTGAGATTCATTGGGAGAGTCCTTAGAAAATGTAGTCCATCAACAAAGGAGGTGGCTTACAAAACACTCATTCGACCTATACTTGAGTATTGCTCATCAGTGTGGGATCCGTACCAGATCGGGTTGACGGAGGAGATAGAGAAGATCCAAAGAAGAGCGGCGCGTTTTGTCACAGGGTTATTTGGTAACCGTGATAGCGTTACGGAGATGTTTAACAAACTCAAGTGGCAGACTCTGCAAGAGAGGCGCTCTGCATCGCGGTGTAGCTTGCTCACCTGGTTTCGAGAGGATGAGTTTCTGGATGAGGTATCGAATATATTGCTTCCCCCTACTTATACCTCCCGAGGAGATCACGAATGTAAAATTAGAGAGATTAGAGCGCGCACAGAGGCTTTCAGACAGTCGTTCTTCCCGCGAACCATACACGACTGGAACAGGAAAGGAAGGTAAAGACAGTGGCACGTAAAGTGCCCTCCGCCACACACCGTTGTGTGGCTTGCGGAGTATAAATGTAGATGTAGATATAGATGAAATCGAGGTTAAGAGCAAACATCTGTAATGAAAATTTATGCAAGTATGTGCGTTTTTCTGTATGTAGAAATTTTGTACCAGACATTAACCTCATTATAAATGCAACTAGTGATAATTAAATTAAATGGATCTCAGATAATACTCCTAGAAACTGCGATTACTTTTCATCTGTCCTATTAAATCCTGCTCCCTCATTTAATAATGCAAGCTAGGAAAAAAAAACACATTTAAAGCATTGCAGATGAAGAAAATGAGATGATAGGGAAAGAGTGTGGAGGGCAAAGGAGAGAAGCATATGGCTGACCTCACCCACAGTTGCCTGCTCCTGTGCAAGTGCACTTCACACAAGCAATATTTCTGCCCGTTCGTGATACAGAGTATGCAGTCAAATCTCAGAAAGTAGTAAATAGACAGGCCTCTTAGCTAGCAAGTTGAAACCATATGGTTTTTACTGTTGTTCGTTTTTCAATCACTCTGGCTAATATTGAATTTCGAGCAGCATGTACTTGATTTTCAAATACTGTCAGTGTCAAATACTCCAAAACTGTCAGAGTGGATCTTAGGGTTTCCTACCCACCTTTACACAGTAAAGAAAAACTACATCCAAAAGAATGTTGACAGCAATGTGTGCTTTTTTTATATAAAACTTTGTCACGATGTCATTTTTCTAAGACATTATTTAAAATTTATCCAAAGAACCATACAACATTACTAAAAGTTACAAAATGAGAAAAAGCTGGTTTATAACGTTTTGTTGTGAAGTAATGAAAATACTTACTCCATTTCTGTATTACAAATAAATAACACAATAAATAAGTGAAATAAATCAGTTGCATTATGTGGTAATAATTAATTAAATGACTTGTACTTGTTTTTTTAGTATTACTGGAGCTATTCTTCATTATTTTATTCCTACACATTTTAGATTTCACTTCTGTAGTCTGAACAGAGGGACTCAACATTCATTTAATTACTTCATACTTTCAGACTTCAATGGCTTTGTGACAGTGCATTAATAATAATAATAATAATAATAATAATAATAATAACAATGTTTTCTCAGTTTGGAATTCTGTTAGAAATTTCAGTGAAAAATACTGCAATTATTTGACTATACATGTTGTGAGTAACAGTTGAGGGAATGTGAAATTTGTCTAAGAAATGTGAAATTTGACTAAGAAATGTGAAATTTGACTAAGAAATGTGAAATTTGTCTTCTGTGCTTTCAGGCATCAAACAGTATACCTTCTGCAGTTGCACAAGATTTGGCAGCATGTTTGCCACCAGGGGATCAACGCCCGTACGACAGCTCACGGTACGCCCCAAACGAGGCAGGGGATGACGTGCTGAGCTACAGTGTCCTGCCTGCTGAAATGTTGCCTTTTACTGCAGAAAGGCACCGAGCATATGACAAGTCTAAATATTATGACGCTACCCCCAGAGAAGTTCCTGTTTTGAGGAACCAGGTTAGCAAGGAATCTGCAGTTCACTGTTATTTTCACACCTGTCTTTATGCTTCACAAACTGTCATAGAACCTACAAAGTGAGGTGTGTGGCATTAACTTTGTTTCATTACAAGAAGACAGAATGGCTAGCTAGTACTTATCCTCAGCAAGTGATATTCCTAGTCCTGCCAACAGCCTCATTTAAAAGTGGAAAGAAATATCCTAACTTTCGGAACTGTTAGTTCCTTCCTCAGGGAGGAACAGTTGTGGAAGAATTGAAAGTTGGTGCGAGTCATTCTAACCTGAGGCTGAGAGGTGCCAACCTGTTGTAGTATAAGGGAGACAGCAATGAAGGAGTTGGTGTCAGGTAGGTCAAAGATAGTACATTGGTAAGCCTGTTTCAGTCAAGAGATGATGGGATGAAGTGATGTATGTATGTATGTATGTTATGGCAGGAAGGAAAGGGGGGGGGGGGGGGGAGAATGGGAAGACACATTACTGGAGGCTAAATTCAGGAGGTTGGTGGGATGCCAGGATATGTTGGAGAGCAAGAGTTCAGAATTCAGAGAAATTAGTACTTGTGTGGTACAGCAGACTCCAAAGACCATCGAATCATGACTAGGGCACTGTGTTCAAGAGCTGGATACTGGGTGCTCTAAGGAAGAAAGTTCTGTGTCCATTTGTCTGCTCGGCCGGTTTAGTGGTGGTCATTCCTATATAAAAGCTGTGCATTAAACACGCTAGTTGATTAACAAAATGTTTAGTTTCACATGTTGCTCTGCCATTTCTGCTGTATTTGATTTACCAGTGCTGGAGCTGGAGTAAGCAGTAGTGGGTGGTTGCATGGGAAGGTTTTAAAGGGGGAACGATTTCAGTGTAGGAACCTGATAATGGGGGTAATGGTACAGAAGTTTTGTGTGATTGGGCAGGGATACAGAGGCTTGGGGGGTGATGGAAGGTGACAATAGATTGTATGGGAAGGATATTGGTAAGAGAGGATCTAATTTAGGGCTTGACTTGAGAAAGTCATTCCTCTTCTCACTATTTCAACATGAATAGAGAGGGAGAAATAATTACTTGTAAACAATATAAGGGAAAGGGTAGAGTGTTGCTCGCCACAAACATGACACGTTGAGTTACAGACAAGCACAGTGGGAAGATTGTTGCACAGTTATCTTTTGACCAGTCTTCAGAAAAGAAAACAATTGCGCGCGCGTGCACGCACGCATGCACGCACACACACACTCGCGCGCGCGCACACACACACACACACACACACACACACACACACACACACACACACACACACACACACACACACAGATTCATTCACATAAGCAAGCACACTCCACACACACACTGCCATTTCTGGCAACTCGGACCTGAATGGAACTGCCATGTTGAATCTGGAGCAAGTGGGGGGAGGGGAGGGATAGCAGGATATGGCTGGGGGGGGAGATAAGAGCTCTGTCTGGTGGAGCATGGTGGGACTGGATGGAGGCATTACAAGACTGCTAGACACAGTGTTGGGAGGCTGTAGGGCAGCAAGGATGGGGGCGGGGGCAGGGGGGGGGGGGCAGGCAGAAAATTAGAGGAGCAGGGAAGGAGAAACAAGGGTGGGTTTGTTGATAGAGGCTGGCACATGATGAGGGTGAGGGGAGTTGAATAGGGCAGAGGTGACAGGACAGAGGGGCAGAAACTGTTGGGTGGTTGGTGTGGGGACAGTAGGTTACCATAGATTGAGATCAGGATAATTTTGGGAGTGGAGAATGTGTTGATCCAGATGGCCAAATTTGTGAAGCAGCTATTGAAGTCAAGCATTTTATGTTCAGCTGCATGTGTGCCACAGGGTGCTCTGGTGTGTTCTTGGCCACAGCTTGGAGTAGCCATTCATCCTAGTTGGAAGATGATTGTTAGTATATAAACATAAAAAGATGTGCAATTATTGCAGCAGATCTGGTATATGACATGTCTGCTTTGACAGGCAGACTGGCCTCTGATGGAGTGAGATAAGCGAATACTAACAAAGAGATAGAGGGGCTGGCCAGTACTTACCTCAGCTCAGTACAGCCGATAGATACACATAAAACACATAAAACAGAACCGAAAATTTACATTCCTAGCTTTCGGAACAAATGTTCCTTCATCGGGGAGGAGAGAGGGGAAAGAAAGGGAAGAAGGGAAAGGAGATTCAGTTACTCACAACCCAGGTTATGAAGCAAGAGGGAAAGGAAAATAGGAAGGGTAGCAAGGATGGAGGCATGGTTGTCAGAGGGAAGCCAAAGATATTCTACTGTAAGTACTGTGCCAGCTTCAAACCAAAGAGGATGCATACAGAAGTAAAGAGGTATATAGTGTAAAGATAAACACAACTATGTAGGATGAAAAGATGCGTGAACGGCTAAAGAGGAAAGGGAAAGAGAAGAAGACTGAAGAGTAAATGGGATTGAGGTTGTTTAACGTAGGTTCAGTCCAGGGGGATGGCGGGATGAAAGGATGTGTTGGAGTGCAAGTTCCCATCTCCGCAGTTCAGAGGGACTGGTGTTGGGTGGGAGAAGCCAAATGGCACATACGGTGTAGCAGGTTCCTAGGTCCCTAGAATTATGCTGGAGGGCATGCTCCGCTACTGGGTATTGGGCATCTCCTAGGCGGACAGTTCGTCTGTGTCCGTTCATGCGCTCAGCCAGTTTAGTTGTTGTCATGCCGATGTAAAAGGCTGTGCAGTGGCAGGCATGTCAGTTGATAAATGACATGTGTAGTTTCACACGTGGCCCTGCCTTGAATTGTGTATGTTTTACCAGTAGCGGGGGGGCTGGAGTAGGTGGTTGTGGGGGGATGCATGGGGCAGGTTTTGCAGCGGGGTCGGTGACAGGGGTACGAACCGCTGGGTAGAGAAGGTAGTCTGGGAATATTGTAGGGTTTAACAAGGATGTTACGGAGGTTAGGGGGGCGACAAAAGGCAACTCTGGGTGGTGTGGGGAGAATTTTGTCAAGGGATGATCTCATTTCAGGGGTTGACTTGAGAAAGTCATATCCCTGGCGGAGTAATTTGTTGATGTTTTCGAGGCCAGGATAATATTGGGTGACAAGGGGGATGCTTCTGTGTGGTCTGGGGGTAGGAACATTGTTGTTGGACAGGGAGGAATGTATTGCTCGGGAAATCTGTTTGTGGACAAGGTCTGCAGGATAGTTGCGGGAGAGGAAAGCATTGGTCAGGTTATTGGTGTAATTGTTGAGGGATTCGTCACTGGAGCAGATACGTTTGCCATGAATACCTAGGCTGTAGGGAAGGGAGCGTTTGATGTGGAAAGGATGGCAGCTATCAAAGTGAAGGTACTGTTGTTTGTTTGTGGGTTTGATATGGACAGAGGTGTGGATGTGAGCTTCAACAAGATGAAGGTCAACATCCAGGAAGGTGGCTTGGGTTTTGGAGAAGGACCAGGTGAAATTCAGATTCGAAAAGGAGTTGAGGTTATGGAGGAAATGAAGGAGTGTTTCTTCACCATGAGTCCAGACCACAAAGATGTCATCTATAAACCTATACCAGGCCAGGGGAAGCAGCTGTTGGGTCTTCAGGAAAGCCTCCTCCATGCGGCCCATGAAGAGGTTGGCATAGGACGGAGCCATCCTGGTTCCCATGGCCGTTCCCCTGATTTGTTTGTAGGTCTGGCCTTCAAAAGTGAAGTAATTATGGGTGAGGATGAAGTTGGTAAGTGTGATAAGGAATGAGGTTTTTGGAAGATCTTCGGGTGGGCGTTGGGAGAGGTAGTGCTCAAGGGCAGAGAGACCATGGGTATGTGGGATGTTTGTGTAAAGGGATGTAGTATCTATGGTGACAAGAAAGGTTTCAGGTGGGAGAGGAGTGGGAATGGATTTGAGGCGTTCTAGGAAGTGGTTTGTGTCTTTGATGTAGGATGGGAGTCTGCGGGTGATAGGTTGGAGGTGCTGGTCTACCAGAGCTGAGATACGTTCGGTTGGGGCTTTGAAGCCTGCTACAATGGGACGGCCAGGATGGTTCTCTTTGTGGATTTTGGGTAATAGGTAGAAGGTAGGGGTACGTGGCTCAGGTGGAGTGAGTAAGTCTATGGAAGCCATTGTGAGGCCTTGTGAGGGACCTTGGATTTTTAGGATTTTTTGCAGCTCAGTCTGGATGGAGGGAATGGGATCCTGGGTAACAGCTTTGTAGGTTGAGGTGTCAGAGAGTTGACGCAGTCGCAGTCCTTCTGCCACATACTCCACACGGTCAAGTACGACAGTTGTGGAGCCTTTATCCGCCGGGAGGATGACAATAGAGGCTCCCCAACTGTCGTACTTGACCGTGTGGAGTATGTGGCAGAAGGACTGCGACTGCGTCAACTCTCTGACACCTCAACCTACAAAGCTGTTACCCAGGATCCCATTCCCTCCATCCAGACTGAGCTGCAAAAAATCCTAAAAATCCAAGGTCCCTCACAAGGCCTCACAATGGCTTCCATAGACTTACTCACTCCACCTGAGCCACGTACCCCTACCTTCTACCTATTACCCAAAATCCACAAAGAGAACCATCCTGGCCGTCCCATTGTAGCAGGCTTCAAAGCCCCAACCGAACGTATCTCAGCTCTGGTAGACCAGCACCTCCAACCTATCACCCGCAGACTCCCATCCTACATCAAAGACACAAACCACTTCCTAGAACGCCTCAAATCCATTCCCACTCCTCTCCCACCTGAAACCTTTCTTGTCACCATAGATACTACATCCCTTTACACAAACATCCCACATACCCATGGTCTCTCTGCCCTTGAGCACTACCTCTCCCAACGCCCACCCGAAGATCTTCCAAAAACCTCATTCCTTATCACACTTACCAACTTCATCCTCACCCATAATTACTTCACTTTTGAAGGCCAGACCTACAAACAAATCAGGGGAACGGCCATGGGAACCAGGATGGCTCCGTCCTATGCCAACCTCTTCATGGGCCGCATGGAGGAGGCTTTCCTGAAGACCCAACAGCTGCTTCCCCTGGCCTGGTATAGGTTTATAGATGACATCTTTGTGGTCTGGACTCATGGTGAAGAAACACTCCTTCATTTCCTCCATAACCTCAACTCCTTTTCGAATCTGAATTTCACCTGGTCCTTCTCCAAAACCCAAGCCACCTTCCTGGATGTTGACCTTCATCTTGTTGAAGCTCACATCCACACCTCTGTCCATATCAAACCCACAAACAAACAACAGTACCTTCACTTTGATAGCTGCCATCCTTTCCACATCAAACGCTCCCTTCCCTACAGCCTAGGTATTCGTGGCAAACGTATCTGCTCCAGTGACGAATCCCTCAACAATTACACCAATAACCTGACCAATGCTTTCCTCTCCCGCAACTATCCTGCAGACCTTGTCCACAAACAGATTTCCCGAGCAATACATTCCTCCCTGTCCAACAACAATGTTCCTACCCCCAGACCACACAGAAGCATCCCCCTTGTCACCCAATATTATCCTGGCCTCGAAAACATCAACAAATTACTCCGCCAGGGATATGACTTTCTCAAGTCAACCCCTGAAATGAGATCATCCCTTGACAAAATTCTCCCCACACCACCCAGAGTTGCCTTTTGTCGCCCCCCTAACCTCCGTAACATCCTTGTTAAACCCTACAATATTCCCAGACTACCTTCTCTACCCAGCGGTTCGTACCCCTGTCACCGACCCCGCTGCAAAACCTGCCCCATGCATCCCCCCACAACCACCTACTCCAGCCCCCCCGCTACTGGTAAAACATACACAATTCAAGGCAGGGCCACGTGTGAAACTACACATGTCATTTATCAACTGACATGCCTGCCACTGCACAGCCTTTTACATCGGCATGACAACAACTAAACTGGCTGAGCGCATGAACGGACACAGACGAACTGTCCGCCTAGGAGATGCCCAATACCCAGTAGCGGAGCATGCCCTCCAGCATAATTCTAGGGACCTAGGAACCTGCTACACCGTATGTGCCATTTGGCTTCTCCCACCCAACACCAGTCCCTCTGAACTGCGGAGATGGGAACTTGCACTCCAACACATCCTTTCATCCCGCCATCCCCCTGGACTGAACCTACGTTAAACAACCTCAATCCCATTTACTCTTCAGTCTTCTTCTCTTTCCCTTTCCTCTTTAGCCATTCACGCATCTTTTCATCCTACATAGTTGTGTTTATCTTTACACTATATACCTCTTTACTTCTGTATGCATCCTCTTTGGTTTGAAGCTGGCACAGTACTTACAGTAGAATATCTTTGGCTTCCCTCTGACAACCATGCCTCCATCCTTGCTACCCTTCCTATTTTCCTTTCCCTCTTGCTTCATAACCTGGGTTGTGAGTAACTGAATCTCCTTTCCCTTCTTCCCTTTCTTTCCCCTCTCTCCTCCCCGATGAAGGAACATTTGTTCCGAAAGCTAGGAATGTAAATTTTCGGTTCTGTTTTATGTGTATCTATCGGCTGTACTGAGCTGAGGTAAGTACTGGCCATCCCCTCTATCTCTTTGTTAGTATTTGTTTCACATCTCATATGAGATTTTCCATTAATCATTTGGAGTGAGATAAACCTGTGACAGGACTGGAATAGAAAGTGTTGGGTGGTTGGATTGAGCAGTCTTGCACCCGGTCTTCCACAGGGATTGGGAGTGGATAGAAATTAACTAGGATGTTGTGGAGATTGGGAGAGGTAGGAGAGGTAGGAAGCCTCATGGTTAGGACATCCCTTATTTCAGGACATGAAGAGTGGTGATCAAAGTCCTGATGAAGGATGTGGTTGAGTTGTTCTAGTCCATGGTGGTATTGGGTGACAAAGGGGACGCTCCTTTCTAGATGATTCTTGGGGTTGGTGAGAGGATTGAGGGTGTGTGAGAAAATGGCACAGGAGATATATTTGCATGTTAGGTCTGCGGGATAGTGCCTGTCTGCGAAGGCCTTAGTGAGGCCTACATCATACTAGGCAAGAGTCAGATATACTGTCCTCGGGTGGCAAGGCTATATGGAAGGGATTTTTTGGCATGGAAGGGATGACAGCTGTCAAAATGCAGGTACTGTTGGTGGTTAGTGGGTTTAATGTGGACAGAGAGGACACAAGCCATCAGAGAGGAGGAGATCAATCTCCAGGAAGGTGTCCCGCTGAGTGTACATCTACATAGATATTCCACAAGCCATCATACGGTGCATGGCAGTGGGTACCCTGTACTACTACTTGTCGTTTCCCCTCCTGTTCCACTCAAAGGAGAGAGGGAAAAACAACTGTCTGTTCACCTCCTTATGAACCCTAATATCTCGTATCTTATTTTCGTGGCCCTTATGCGCAATATATGTTGGCGGCAGTAGAACCATTTGACGCTCATCTTCAAATACCAGTTCTCTAAATTTTCTCAATAGTGTGCCTCGAAAAGAACATCCTCTTTCCTCCAGGGATTCCCAGTTGAGTTCCCAAAGCATCTCCGTAACATTTACTCGTTGTTTGAACCTACCATTAACAAATGTAGCATGCCGCCTCTGAATTGCTCCGATGTGTTCTTCAGTCCAACATGATAAAGATCCCAAACACTGGAGCAGTCCTCGAGAAGTGTCCTTTATGCAGTCACCTTTACAGGTGAACCATTCTTTTTGTAAAATTTTCACAGTAAACCAAAGTCGGCCATTTGCCTTCCTTACTACACTTTTCACATGCTTGTTCCACCTCATATCACTTTGCAACATTGTGCCCAGATATTTAAATGACTTTGTTGTGTCAAGCAGAGTTCTTCTTACACATTCACATTAATTTACATTTTTCCATGTTTAGGACTAGGTGCCATTCGTCACACCAACTAGAAATTTTGTCTAAGTCGTCTCGTATCTTCCAACAGTCACTCAACTTCAACACTGTACCATACACCACGGCATCATCAGCCAACAAGCACAGATTGTTGCTCACCCTGCCTGCCAAATCATTCACGTATATAGAGAACAACACTGGTCCTATCACACTTCCCTGAGGCACTCCTAAGGTGTCTCTGATGAACACTCGCCATCGAGGGCAAAATACTGGGTCCTAGTATTTAAGAAGTCTTTGGGCCACTCACATATCTGTGGATTTATTCGATATGCTCATACCTTAGTTAACAGCCTGCAATGGGGCAGCATGTCAAATGCTTTCAAGAAATGTAGAAATACGGAATCTGCCTGTTGCCCTTCATCCTTGGTTCACAGTATATCATGTGAGAAAAAGGCAAGCTGAGTTTCGCAAGAGCAATGCTTTCTAAAACCGTGCTGGTTTGTGGACATAATCTTTTCAGTCTTAAGAAAGTTTGTTACATTCAAACTGAGAATATGTTCAAAAACTCTGCAGCAAACAGAAGTTAGGAATATCGATCTCTAAATTTGCAGGTCCGTTATGTTACCTTTCTTATATACTGGAGTCACCAGTGCTTTTTTCCAGTCACTTGGGACTTTGTGCTGGGCGAGAGATTCATCATAAATGCATGTTAGGTAAGAGATCAATGCCATAGAGTACTATTTGTAAAATCAAACTGGGGCTCTATACGAACCTGGTGACCTATTTGTTTTCAAATGTTTCAATTGTTTCTCGACGCCAGGTTTGCTTATTTCTATGTTGTCCATACAGGAGTCTGTCTGGTGGTCAAATGACGATACGTTTGTATGGTTCTCCTGTGTGAATGATTTCTTCATTGTGAAATTTAAAACCTCTAACAATGGAAAATCCAGGATGTAATGTAATAAGCAGAGATGCTGAGTTGCAAAGGCCTTGTTGGCTGAAAGCTTATTTTGTGGCAGTCTTTTTGTTGTGCTTATCTGTGACTCAGCATCTCCGCTGTAAGGTGAGGAGCAACTATCCTTTTCATAAATTTAAGACTTTGCCCTTTGTTTTGCTATCTTCAACTGCCACACCAGATGGTCAACAAGGGATGAATAAAAGCCTTAGACCTACTTAGCAGTTTCACATATGAACAGAATTTCCTCGAGTTCTCTGCCATCCCTTCTCTAAGGAGTGACAGTGGTTGTTGTATGCTTCACGCATAGATCTTTTCACAGGTGCATGAATCTGTACTAAGCTTCACTTGTTGTCATTTGTGTGTCCCCTTTTCAACCTAGAGTGCAACAGCCTCTGCTTCCTCAGCATCTGCCGAATTTTGTTATTAAACCATGGTGCGTCTTTCCCATCTTTAATCCACTTGGTAGGCATGTAACTCTCCAGACCATGATTTACAATATGCTTGAACTTTGCTCATAATTCCTGTACATTCATCTTACTGGAACTAAGTGATGCCAGTTCACTGTCTAAGTGAGGTATTAATAACTGCTTATCTGCTCTATCTAGCAGAAACACTCTCCTATCCTTCTTGACTTGACCTAGAGGAGGCCTGTGTGAAGTGGATGGGAGAGAAGGAGTTGAGGTTGTGAAGGAATGAGGATAGGTTGTCTTAGCCCTGTGTCCAGGTGATGAAGATATCGTTAATGAACCTGAACAGGCTAGGGGTTTGGTGTATTGGGAGGCAAGGAAAATCTCTAGATGGCCCATAAACAAGTTGGCATTGGAAGGTGCCATCCAGGTGTCCATGACTGTACTGCTACTGCGGATTTGTTTGTATACCTTCCCTTCAAAGGAGAAGTAGTTTTCTGTTAGGATGTAGTTAGTAAGGTGAATGAGTTGTGAAGTAGTGGGTTTGGAGTCTGAAGTATCGTGGGAAATGTTGTGTTCAATAGTGGCAAGACTGTGGGCATGAGGGATGTTGGTGTATAGGGAAGTGGCATTGACAGTGATGAGTAGGGATCCAGAAGATAAAGGAGTGGTTGGTATCTGTGACATGGGAGGCTTAATTTCGAGCAGTTGGCTGGAGATGTTGGTCCGTGAGGACCGAAATTCTTTCAGTGGGGCACAGTGACCAGCTACAAAGTGGTGTACAGGATTGTTGGGTTTGTGAATTATGGGGAGCATGTAGAAGGTGTGTGTGAGAGATGATTCCAATTTGAAGTTTTCATTGTTTAATTAGTTGTTTACTTTTATATGGGCTTTGAGTTTTCTGCTTCTGCTATTGAGATCCATAAGTACACCTACCTAGCTGGAGCATCATATTTATACAACTGTAAGATGACCTATTTCCTCAAATTTGTTATTTGGAAGCAACAGAATAATCATATATTTGCAGGTACATTTTTGGTAATTGAGGTCAATATTTTTATGTTGCAAATAGTTTAAAATGGAAGTTCCTTTTTTCATCAATGTTTTGTTAATATCTGAACTTTACAGGAATTATCAAAAGGAGGTACAATACTTAGTTTCATTTATTAGTGTAGCTGTAGTACAAATGACTTGGTTGGTAGCACTGTGAGTTAAGGGTGGTAGCTCTGTGAGTTAAGTCTACAAATCTGAATTGAGCGGAGGATGTGTCAAGTACTGCATCTTTCACACCTGGAAATGATTTATGTATGTGCTGAGTAGCACCATGGTTTGAGGTCCAGGTTTAACTGTAGGTCCCCCTCATAACTCGCTGGGAAAGTCAGTCCGAAGTTCTTGGAACGCAAGTTCGCACCACCTTGAATAGGACAGTGCATAGTATAACAGTGTGGCATTAAAACTTACCTTCTGGTGGAGGACAGTATAATATAAGGGCAGTAAATTGTAGTGATTGTTGTTGTTAATGGATGCTGACACAAATTTTTTACAGTATGAGGATCTATGAATTTTTGGCTCACAACTGGCTGATGCAGATAATATTATGCTGATTTTAAATTAATGAAGTAGAGACTTCAAACAACTGTGTAGCAATTAGGAAATTTAATGTCACAGAAGTGAATGTTGGTAGATGGTGTCAGATGAAGAATGCACTAAAGAGTGCTCGCTAATGTTACAGCCACTCCTCAAATTTAGTTACTACCTGGAGTGGCATTTATTGCAGATTTACTTCAACAAAAATGTCATTCTCTCATTCACTTAGTAAATATTAAAATGCACTATGGAAAATCTAGGATGGAATGTAACAATATTATGAAAAGGGAAGTTGCCACTCACCATATAGCGGAGATGCTGAGTCGCAGATAGGCAGAACAAAAAGACTGTTACAAATCAAGTTTTCGGCCAGTAAGTCCTTCATCAAAAATAGACCCCCCCCCCCCCACACACACACACAAAAGCAACTGGTACACATGTGACTGCAGTCTCAGGCAACTGAGGCCACACTGCTGCAGTGTGGCCTCAGTTGCCAGAGACTGCAGTCACATGTGTGCCAGTTGCTTTTGCGTGTGTGTGTGTGTGTGTGTGTGTGTGTGTGTGTGTGTGTGTGTGTGTGTGTGTGTTTTTGCTGTCTATTCTTGACAAAGGCCTTACTGGCCAAAAACTTTATTTGTGACGCCTTTTTGTTCTGCCTGTCTGCGACTCAGCATCTCCGCTATACGGTGAGTAGCAACTTCCCTTTTCATAATATTGTTAAAATGCATACTACAGGTTTTATCTCACCAGAATGAGTAATCCAACTCACCTTCAAACACAAAGAGTTTGCATGAATAAAGCGAAGAAGCTTTCTATTCCATATTATCAATTAATTTTTTTTATATATATATATATATATATATAATGGACAGCTGTGCAAAAGCTATTAACTATGCTGGAAAGTAATGATGTCATCCTGTCTGAATTTTCTGTAAATGCTAATTGAGCGTAGGAATTCCAAGCACAAATATATTTTTCACAGCCAGTTGCAGGGTGAAGTAAGAGTCCAACATGAGTAGTAAGATTACAACCTATTTAGATAATTTTACATGTACAACCACCGTTTGGATAACATGACTTGTGTCTCTTGACAGCCTGTTTTTACTCCTCTTGATCAAGCAGCAGTTCCTGAAAGCCGGAGACCATAATAACAATGAGGTGTTGCTCATACACCGTGAGTTTTTAATTACATAAACACTTGTAGGGGTGGGGGAGGGGGAGAGCTTTGCATGACAATTCATGGCTGAAAGAAAAGTGATTGCCTGTGCACTTCTGTATCCTACGAACAATTGTTTCATTGTGATGCATTTTGCAGATGGCGCTGCAGTTAAGGGAAGAATTGGAGCAGTGGAGGAGGTCTCAGGCTAGCTCTGTTCAGTCACTTGAAGAGCAGTACCCTCAGTGGGCAGACTGGAGGGCTGATATCCTACCACAGACAAGAAAGAAACGACCATTGAGTGCACCAGAAGTTCGCACAATGTTCAGAGGTGAGTCAGATATTCTGTGGAGTGAATTGAGCTATACATCAGTTGGCAAGAGCAGTCATTACAGGCTACATCTGTTGCATTACAATAATGGCTTTCCATTTTATGTTGCATTACATTACTTGTATTTTGAGGATCCTGCAAAAATGTTTCTATGAAACATGGAAAGAAATCAGAGACGTGTATTTTAGTTGGCAATTGAATCTCAATGTAGACAAGTGTAATGTGCTGCGAATACATAGAAAGATAGATCCCTTATCATTTAGCTACAAAATAGCAGGTCAGCAACTGGAAGCAGTTAATTCCATAAATTATCTGGGAGTACGCATTAGGAGTGTTTTAAAATGGAATGATCATATAAAGTTGATCGTCGGTAAAGCAGATGCCAGACTGAGATTCATTGGAAGAATCCTAAGGAAATGCAATCCGAAAACAAAGGAAGTAGGTTACAGTACACTTGTTCGCCCACTGCTTGAATACTGCTCAGCGGTGTGGGATCCGTACCAGATAGGGTTGATAGAAGAGAGAGAGAGAGAAGATCCAACAGAGAGCAGCGCGCTTCGTTACAGGATCATTTAGTAATCGCGAAAGCGTTACGGAGATGATAGATAAACTCCAGTGGAAGACTCTGCAGGAGAGACGCTCAGTAGCCCGGTACAGGCTTTTGTTTACGTTTTGAGAACATACCTTCACCAAAGAGTCAAGCAGTATATTGCTCCCTCCTACGTATATCTCACGAGGAGACCATGAGGATAAAATCAGAGAGATTAGAGCCCACACAGAAGCATACAGACAATCCTTCTTTCCACGAACAAAACGAGACTGGAATAGAAGGGAGAACTGATAGAGGTACTCAGGGTACCCTCCGCCACACACCGTCAGGTGGCTTGCGGAGTATGGATGTAGATGTAGATGTAGATGTAGATGAGTGCAGTATGATGAAAAGATTTAAGATTGTGAAATACAGTTGGAATACAATTTGAAGTTAGCAATGATATTGAAAGAATAGATTTCTGCTCACCATATAGAGGAGGCATTGAAACATAGACCATTGAAACATAGAAAGCCACAATGAAAAAGAATGCTAGAAATGTGAGTATTACTTGTGATTTTACCGTAAAACATGAGCTTCTAAGAGGATAATCGTCAGTGGGGCAGAATGAGTTGCCTATCAGAAGTTTCTTCAATTCAGTATCTACTACATTATCTTTAAGATGCATTCATTCAGCATAGTGCTCCATAATCCCACCTCGAAGGAAAGGCTTCAGGGATGTGGAGTGAGCCAAGCTATACGTCAGTTGACAAGAGCAGTCATTACAGGCTACTTCTGTAAAGTATACTAACAAACAGTTACAACTAGTGCCTATCTACCCGCATGGATAATTATGGGAAATTTATTTATAAAGAAGCTGCTTGGCAAAAAACCACTGCTCTTCCTCTTAGACTAGTCAGCTGCTGTTTTTATCTAATGCTTATAGGGCACTATCAGCTGTCTTTACATTAGTGATGGTACAGTTTGTTTAATGTGAAGATTAGTGTTAACCAACATTTAAATCCACAAGCCCAAATGCATGACATTTAATATGTTCTTGTGGTTACTGAATACATGTGTACCCGTGTGTGATTTCTTACCCATGACCGAGTAGGGTGGAGCAGTGGTTAGCACGCTGGACTCGCATTTGGGAGGACAATGGTTCAAAACCACCTCTGGCCATCCTGAATTAGGTTTTCTGTGATTTCCCTAAATTGTCTCAGGAAAATGCCAGGATGGTTCCTTTGATGGTTCCTTCCCACTCCTTCCCTAATCGGAGCTTGTGCTCCGTCTCTAGTAACCTCATTGTCGAAGGGAGTATTAAACACTAATCTCCACCTCCTCGCTTACCCATGAAGTGTTTGTACAGATTATTGGTGATCCTAGTATTATATTCATTCTACACACCACTTTCGTGAAGAAAAAAGTGTTTCCAAAACATAATACAGATTTTTAAAAAACCACAATTTTCATGAAATATGTTTGGAAATTTGAAAACTATTTACAGTAACTAACCTTGTGCCGATCTTGCAAACTGCAGTAGACCCAGTGAATAAATGCCTGACAGTTGCAATCGGCCTGGCGTGGCTGTTTCATGTGTGTGCCTCAGCCAATCATTTAAGATGGTTATGTATATGAAACTTGCTGACAGATTAAAACTGTGTGCCGGTCCGTGACTCGAACTTGGGAACTTTGTCTTTTGTGAGGAAGTGCACTACCGATAGCTACCCGAGTGCGACTTGTGATCCGTCCTCACAGGTTTTACTTCCAGCTGTACCTCATCTCCTACTATCCATACTTCACAAAAGCTCTTCTGCAAAACTTGCAAGATTAGCACTCCTGGAAGAAATATATTGTGAAGTCATGGCTTAGCCACAGCCTGAGGCTGCTTCCAGAGTGAAATTTTCACTCTGCAGTGGAGTACATGCAGATACAAAACTTTCTGGAATCTTGCACTTGTCTGCGGAAGGCAAAGCTGCTGAGTTCGTCTCGGTTCAGCTCTCAGGAAGATTCGTGCCAGTGCATACTGCTGAGGGAATTAGATTAGGAAATGAGACACTTAAAGTTGTAAAGGAGTTTTGCTGTTTGGGGAGCAAAATAACTGACAATGGTCGAAGTAGAGGGGATATAAAATATAGACTAGCAATGGCAAGGAAAATGTTCCTGAAGAAAAGAAATTTGTTAACATTGAGTATAGATTTAAGTGTCAGGAAGTCGTTTCTGAAAGTATTTGTATGGAGTTCAGCCATGTATGGAAGTGAAACGTGGACGATAAATAGTTTGGACAAGAAGAGAATAGAAGCTTTTGAAATGTGGTGCTACAGAAGAATGCTGAAGATTAGATGGGTGGATCACATAACTTATGAGGAGGTATTGAATAGGATTGGGGAGAAGAGAAATTTGTGGCACAACTTGACTAGCAGAAGGGGTCGGTTAGTAGGACATGTTGTGAGGCATCAAGGGATCACCAATATAGCATTGGAGGGCAGCGTGGAGGGTAAAAATCGTAGAGGGAGACCAAGAGATGAATACACTAAGCAGATCCAGAAGGATGTAGATTGCAGTAGGTACTGGGAGATGAAGAAGCTTGCACAGGATAGAGTAGCATGGAGAGCTGCATCAAACCAATCTCAGGACTGAAGACCACAACAACAACAAGTTTATGGCAATGCCTCAGTGTTTTCATAACTCCATAGACCATTGTTTTTACATGCAAGCATCTGTGGTTCAGTTGAAAGCAGGCAACAGCACTCCCAGCTGTTATGAGGCTTCTTTTGTGGACTCTAACAGACACGTCACTATTCAGTGCTTCACTACTGCACCTAACATGACCAGGGAACTTTCCAATATCCAGGCGAGGTAATTAGGATTGAGCGAGCTGTAAATATTTAGTTATTAGTAAGTTACAACATAAACATAAAAAGCAATAAATTTTGTTAATAGTGTAGGTTACTTTCTTTGTATCGAATGACTAATGTAAGAAACAAATGTAGTTAATGAAATCGCTTTATTTCCAAGGAAGTAATTTGTCTTGTACAGCGTCATTAAAATGTGGTACTGAGGCAAAATGATTTGTACTCACATGAAACAGTGCACTGCTTCTTTGAGTATTACTGTGGTCAAGCAGGCAATACAATATAATGACCATTCATCATTGTAGAGAAATAAATATCATAGAAAATTACACACAAACAATTTTGTTAAAATCTGTAAGCAGTGTGGAATTCCTCTCATAAAAACATAAAAAAAGATGGAGACATTATGTGTGTGCATGTGTGTAACTATAAATATGTTCAACAAAAATAATTAATTTTTGACAATATAATGAAATCAGATAGATGAAAAAATCTGCTCACCAAGCTGTGGCAGGATAAAACACACACACACACACACACACACACACACACACACAAAAAGGTTCAACTTATGCAAGCTTTCGAAGCCAGTGGCTCCTTCTTCTGGCAGAACAGTTGAAGTGGAAGGAAGAGGGGTGAAAGAAAAGGACTAGAGAGGTTTAGAAAAAGGGGTTCAGTTCAGATTCAGAAAAGTCGCCCAGAACCCTGGGTCAGGGGTGACTTATCAGACAGGATGAGAAAGAAAGACTAAGTGTTGGGGACTGCACTGGACGAGATTTGAAAACCTGAGAGCTGAAAGCTGGAAGACACGGTAACATGCAAGATGGAGATTGCTACTAAAATATTGTGAACAAGTTAATAAGAGTGAAAAGCTAAGTGCATTGTATGTAACAGAAAGCCAAAAATAGACAAGACAGAAAATGAAAGATGTAGAAAACTAAAACAGTATGAAGAAAGGAGTAGTCACTATGAAGTAATGCTGAGACGGAAGAAATTAACGTAAATTAAGACCAGGTGGGTGGCGAGAACCAAGGACATGTTGTAGCACCAGTTCCAACCTGCGGAGTTCTGAGAAACTGGTGTCTTTGAGATCATGACTGTCATGTTGTAGAGCATGCTCTGCAGCAGGACATTGTGTGTTGCCAGTATACATCCTCTGCCTATGCCCATTCTTTCTAACTGATAATTTGGTGGTAGTCATGCCGATGTAAAAGGCCGAACAACGCTCACACAACAGCTGGTATATGATGTGTCACTTCACATGTGCCTCTCCATTTGATAGTATATGTTTTGCCAGTTACAGGGGTGGTACAGTTGGTGATAGGAGGGTGAATATGGCAGGTCTTGAATCAGGGACAGTCATAGGGGTAGGAGCCATAGGTTATGGAGATGGATGCAGTAGGAGCATAGAGTCTGACAAGTATATTGCAAAATCTTAGGCAGAATGGATCTCATTTCAGGGCATGATTTTAAAAAGTCATGACCCTGTCAAAGTAGGTGTTTAATACATTCAGGACCAGGATAATACTGAGTGACAAGTGGTGTGCTCCAAAGTTGTTTTTTGGAGGGATAATCAGAACCTGAACTGAACGTGATGGCCCGGGAAATCTGCTTTTGAACTAGGCTGATTGGGTAATTACTTCCAGTGAAGGCTGAGGTGACAATGGTGGTGTATTTCTGTAAAGAGTCTGCATCTGAACAGTTATGTTTGCCTTGAGTGCCAAGACTGTATGGGAGGGAAGGTTTGATGTGGAAAGGATGGCAACTGTCAAAATGTAAGCACTGCTGTTGGTAGGAGGTTTAATGTGGGCAGAAGTGTATAGCTGGCCTTCGGCAAGGACGAAACAAACCGGGGTATCTGTCATGGGCAGCAATTTCAGAGGGGAAGCCAAATTCATATTTTCGAGGAAAAAAACCTTCTTTCACAAAGCGCCTAGCATCCAGGGCATGTCGGTCTATCGATTATTCATATGATTTTTAAACACATCCCTGTTGGTTGTTGAACCTTTTTGATCACATTATAAGTTGATTTCTGAGTGAATCATAAGTTTATTTTTGATTGTGTGCATAGTGTACATGATGTGTCTGCCAGGAGAATCATGGTCACATGTGGAAATAAACTTTCCTACAGACAAAAGGGGCCGGGCTACACGAGCTGAGCAGAATAAACCCTAACAGGTGAATGCCAATTGCTGTTTGTTTATGTGGTTGACTGTGTTAGCCAATGATCAGCTTTATTATAATTACTAGCGAAATCCATAGATTCAGACTACCAGAGAGGAAATAAACGACAGACTGGAATAACAGGTAAGAAAGATTACCTCGGTGTAGATAGAAAGAAGGATCCTTTATTGTATGATTACATGATAGCTGAACAAACACTGGTAGCAGTTACTTCTGTAAAATATCTGGGAGTATGCGTGCGGAACGATTTGAAGTGGAATGATCATATAAAATTAATTGTTGGTAAGGCGGGTACCAGGTTGAGATTCATTGGGAGAGTGCTTAGAAAATGTAGTCCATCAACAAAGGAGGTGGCTTACAAAACACTCGTTCGACCTATACTTGAGTATTGCTCATCAGTGTGGGATCCGTACCAGGTCGGGTTGACGGAGGAGATAGAGAAGATCCAAAGAAGAGCGGCGCGTTTCGTCACCGGGTTATTTGGTAACCGTGATAGCGTTACGGAGATGTTTAATAAACTCAAGTGGCAGACTCTGCAAGAGAGGCGCTCTGCATCGCGGTGTAGCTTGCTCGCCAGGTTTCGAGAGGGTGCGTTTCTGGATGAGGTATCGAATATATTGCTTCCCCCTACTTATACCTCCCGAGGAGATCACGAATGTAAAATTAGAGAGATTAGAGCGCGCACGGAGGCTTTCAGACAGTCGTTCTTCCCGCGAACCATACGCGACTGGAACAGGAAAGGGAGGTAATGACAGTGGCACGTAAAGTGCCCTCCGCCACACACCGTTGGGTGGCTTGCGGAGTATCAATGTAGATGTAGATGTAGATGTACTCAAGAAAATAAAATTTTGGCAGAAAATGTTTGGCCAGATTGCTACACTAGTAAGGGCCATTTGAACAGTCTCTGGCTAGCAAGCGCTTAAGTTCTATTGTGGGAGTAGTGCAGAAAACGCGTTGTACGAATACATAATAATGCCTAACCGGAGAACAAATGTGGGATAACGAAACCGGTGATTCTGGCAGGATGAGTGACTTTAACCAGAGAGTAAGTTTTGACACTGGCAGGAATTATGACAAGATTGTTTGTTAGAACAAGCAGGAAGAAGAACGGGGACATCACAAAAATTATGGAAGAATATGATGATTCCAAATTTATACAAAAATTTCATAGTACTACTTTTCGATCTCATGCTTGAGAAGCTGGAGCGTATGAATGAAATGTGAAGCTGTTTCCCAACATAAAGCTTTTTTGCTTGTAGTAGGCCTAATAGGCATTTGATATTGATACTTTGTGAATTTATTCTGTCGTGCTATAAAAATGGCCATTTGTGCCAAAACAGTCTCGTTTATTTTGTGTGTGTTACAATTGCTACAATATTAGACAGACCTATTTTGTTTCATCTAGCAGACAGTGGAAAAATACATGTAATCAGATCGAGAAATCACACCAGTCTTTTTCAATATTGGACGACATTTCAATTATTCATGTAGCAAAATGTTTGACAAATTTTGATGAAGTATTAGATTCTTTCGCAGAAAGGAAAGCATGGCATGTAAAGCTGTAACAAGATTAGAGATAAAAAAATACTAGGACCTAAGGATTGAAGAAAAGTGTACTGTCTTGCTTGTCTCTTGTCTTTATTCGTTTTATGTATCCTATATTTAATTTTATGTCGGACAAAACAGCAATAAGCAATAAAGAGTGCAAATGTTCTGAAGAGTCCTTGTTCTCCCGGTTACAAAGAATCCCATCCAGTACTAATTGTGAGGTTTTTTTTAAAAGAGAGGCAGTATGTCAGACCGGCCGACTGGAAGCAGGCGAGAAACCACAGGACGTTTTAATTTCCCTTGTCCTGAATATAGTTTGACGGCATCCATTACAAAATATACACATTTGAATTTCACAGAGCGAAATACAGCGATGCACGATAGAAGAATGCTGTGTGGAGAGGTGTGGCACTGCATTTTGGCACGCTTAAGACCTCGAACATATATGTTTTATGTATCAGACCTTTCAGGAAGATGTGCACTAAAACGCACGAGGTGGTGGCGGCGGGGGAGTGATGCCCAGAGCAGTCTGAGTTTGAGAGGAGAGTGTTCACCAGTGTTTATGTTTAGTGATTTACCATTTCCTGTTCGTTCACAGCTCTCATATCAAATGAAAACAAACTGGATTTCTGTGGCTGAGAGCTATCATGTGAATTAAAACGGAATGCTAAAATATGTTTATTAGTTTCAGATCTTATTTTATTCCCACCTTTCTGACAATCAAGCATTAATCACTTTGCAGAACAATGATGTTATTTTTGACAGTTTGTTCAAGAAATTTGGCTTTTATTGATCTTTTCCCCTGAGGCCATCAATTTATTTGAAACGAAGTGTTTAATTCCACACTATTGGCTACTTTCAACTGTTCGCTGCACTTCAAGTGCACGTTTTTACCTTCTAGCACATATGGCATTAACCCATAATAAAGAACCAAACATGAGATAATAAAGTACTGGTACTCCAAGAAAATTCAGATCTCAAAAAACCACACTGAAAAGCTTAATATCAGATTGAGGTCTACTTTATTGGGAATCTGGACATGTGAATGTGCACTTTAAGCCAAATTACCCATTTTAGTATGATTCACGAAATTCCAATGCTCTTTGAGTATCCTCTGATGTGTTGCTTCTTTTATGACAAAATGTAAGATCTTTTAATGTTTTACACGTGCGGACATACGGGCTTCCTACATCGTCGTAGCTGTGCAAGCGTGGTGACACCTGTTATCTGGCGCTCTCTGGCAACTGCTGAAACAAACATATTTATAACAGGGCGTGGGAAAATCTTGTGAATAGTGGTTTGAAAAGCATTACTTTCAAAGTAAATGTCCTTTTATGCATGGGACCTATGACCTCACTGTTTGGTCCCCACTCTCAAATCAACCAACCATCCTTTTATGCAAGATGAACTATGTGCGAGAATGTACGATGAACTGCTTAAATCGCAGAGTGTTTGACTCTCATTTAAAAATCCGCTCTTTGGGGACGAGCCATTTAGAAGAATTTTGAGCCCAGAAGGTCAGTCACTTATGTAATTATTAAAAATTTTACTGGCACATTTCTGTGATGTATCTTACAGTGTTGTTATTGTTGTTGTTGTTGTTGTGGTCTTCAGTCCTGAGACTGGTTTGATGCAGCTCTCCATGCTACTCTATCCTGTGCAAGCTTCTTTATCTCCCAGTACCTACTGCAACCTACATCCTTCTGAATCTGCTTAGTGTATTCATCTCTTGGTGTCCCTCTACTATTTTTACCCTCCACACTGCCCTCCAATGCTAAATTTGTGATCCCTTGATGCCTCAGAATATGCCCTACCAACTGGTCCCTTCTTCTTGCCAAGTTGGCCACAAACTCCTCTTCTCCCCAATTCTATTCAATACCTCCTCATTAGTTATGTGATCTACCCATCTAATCTTCAGCATTCTTCTGTAGCACCACATTTTCTTCTTGTCCAAACTATTTATCGTCCATGTTTCACTTCCATACATGGCCACACTCCATACAAATACTTTCAGAAACGACTTCCTGTCACTTAAATCTGTACTCGATGTTAAAAAATTTCTCTTCTTCAGAAACACTTTCCCTGCCATTGCCAGTCTACATTTTATATCCACTCTACTTCGACCATTGTCAGTTACTTTGCTCCCCAAATAGCAAAACTCCTTTACTACTTTAAGAGTCTCATTTCCTAATCTAATTCCCTCAGCATCACCTGACTTAATTCGACTACCTTCCATTATCCTCGTTTTGCTTTTGTTGATGTTCATCTTATATCCTCCTTTCAAGACACTGTCCATTTCGTTCAACTGCTCTTCCAAGTCCTTTGCTGTCTCTGACAGAATTACAATGTCATTGGCGAACCACAAAGTTTTTATTTCCTTTACTGCTTGCTCAATATTCAGATTGAATAACATCAGGGAGAGGCTACAACCCTGTCTCACTCACTTCCCAACCACGGCTTCCCTTTCATGCCCCTCAACTCTTCGTATAACTGCCATCTGGTTTCTGTACAAATTGTAAATAGCCTTTTGCTCCCTGTATTTTACCTCTGCCACCTTCAGAATTTGAAAAAGAGTATTCCAGTCAACATTGTAAAATGCTTTCTCTGAGTCTACAAATGCTAGTAACGTAGGTTTGCCTTTCCTTGATCTATCCTCTAAGATAAGTCGTAGGCGCAGTATTGCCTCACGTGTTCCATTATTTCTACGGAATCCAAACTGATCTTCCCCGAGGTCGGCTTCTACCAGTTTTTCCATTCGTCTGTAAAGAATTCGCGTTAGTATTTTGCAGCTGTGACTTATTGAACTGATAGTTCGGTAATTTTCACATCTATCACCACCTGCCCTCTTTTGGATTGGAATTATTATATTCTTCTTGAAGTCTGAGGGTATTTCGCCTGTCTCATATATCTTGCTCACCAGATGGTAGAGTTTTGTCAGGACTGGCTCTCCCAAGGCTGTCAGTAGTTCTCATGGCATGTTGTCTACTCCCGGGGCCTTGTTTCGACTCAGATCTTTCAGTGCTCTGTCGAACTCTTCACGCAGTATCACATTTCCCGTTTCATCTTCATCTACATTCTCTTCTGTTTCTGTAATATTGTCCTCAAGTACATCGCCCTTGTATAGACTCTTCATATACTCCTTCCACCTTTCTGCTTTCCCTTCTTTGCTTAGTGCTGGGTTTCCATGTGAGCTCTTGATATTCATACAAGTGGTTCTCTTTTCTCCAAAGATCTCTTTAATTTTCCTATAGGCAGTATCTATCTTACCGCTAGTGTGATAAGACTCTAAATCCTTACATTTGTCCTCTAGCCGTCCCTGCTTAGTCATTTTGCACCTCCTGTCAATCTTATTTTTGAGACATTTGTATTGCTTTTTGCCTGCTACATTTACCGCATTTTTATATTATCTTCTTGCATCATTTAAATTCAATATTTCTTGTGTTACCCAAGGATTTCTACTAGCTCTCATCTTTTTACCTACTTGATCCTCTGCTGCCTTCACTACTTCATCTCTCAAAGCTATCCATTCTTCTTCTGCTGTATTTCTTTCCTCCATTCCTGTCAATTGTTCCCTTATGCTCTCCCTGAAGATCTGTATAACCTCTGGTTTAGTCAGTTTATCCAGGTCCCATCTCCTTAAATTACCACCTTTTTGCAGTTTCTTCAATTTTTAATGTACAGTTCATAACCAATAGATTGTAGTCAGAGTCCGCATCTGCCGCTGGAAATGTCTTACAGTTTAAAACCTGGTTCCTAAATCTCTGTCTTACTATTATATAATCTATCTGATACCTTATAGTATCTCCAGGCTTCTTCCATGTATACAACCTTCTTTCATGATTCTTGAACCAAGTGTTAGCTATGATTAAGTTATACTCTGTGCAAAATTCTACCAGACGACTTCCTCTTTCATTTCTTAGCCCCAATCCATATTCACCTACTACGTTTCCTTCCCTCCCTTCTCCCACTATCGAATTCCAGTCATCCATGACTATTTAATTTTCGTCTCCCTTCACTATCTGAATAATTTCTTCTGTGTCATCATACATTTCATCAATTTCTTCATCATCTGCAGAGCTAGTTGGCATATAAACTTGTACTACTGTAGCAGGCGTGAGCTTTGTGTCTATCTTGGCCGCAATAATGCGTTCACTCTGCTGTTTGTAGTAGCTTACCCACACTCCTATTTTTGTATTCATTATTTAACCTACTCCTGCCTTACCCCTATTTGATTTTGTATTTATAACCCTGTATTCACCTGACCAAAAGTCTTGTTCCTCCTGCCACCGAACTTCACTAATTCCCACTGCATCTAACTTTAACCTATCCATTTCCCTTTTTAAATTTTCTAACCTACCTGCCCGATTAAGGGATCTGACATTCCACGCTCCCGACCGAGACTCGAACTCGGGACCTTTGTTTCGGTAGCTCAGATGGTAGAGCACTTGCCCGCGAAAGGCAAAGGTCCCGAGTTCGAGTCTCGGTCGGGCACACAGTTTTAATCTTCCAGGAAGTTTCATATCAGCGCACACTCCGCTGCAGAGTGAAAATCTCATTCTGGATTCCACGCTCCGATCCGTAGAATGCCAGTTTTCTTTCTCCTGATAACGACGTCCTCTTGAGTAGTTGCCACCCGGAGATCCGAATGGGGGACTATTTTGCGTCCGTAATATCTTACCCAAGAAGACGCCATCGTCATTTAATCATACAGTAAAGCTGCATACCCTTGGGAAAAATTTCGGCTGTAGTTTCCCCTTGCTTTCATCCGTTCACAGTACCAGCACAGCAAGGCCGTTTTGGTTAGTGTTACAAGGCCAGATCAGTCAATCATCCAGACTGTTGCCCCTGAAGCTACTGAAAAGGCTGCTGCCCCTCTTCAGGAACGACACCTTTGGCCTCCAACAGATACCCCTCCGTTGTGGTTGCACCTACGGTATGGCTATCTGTATCGCTGAGGCACCCAAGCCTCCCCACCAACAGCAAGGCCCAAGGTTCATGGGATCGGTTGGTAGGACATGTTGCAAGGCATCAAGGGATCACAAATTTAGTATTGGAAGGCAGCGTGGAGGGTAAAAATTGTAGAGGGAGACCAAGAGATGAATACACTAAGCAGATTCAGAAGGATGTAGGTTGCAGTGGGTACTGGGAGACGAAGAAGCTTCCACAGGATAGAGTAGCATGGAGAGCTGCATCAAACCAGTCTCAGGACTGAAGACCTCAACAACAACAGGCAGTGGAGATTGGGCGTGGTAATTATGAGGATAAATGACACTCGCACTCCCGTCGTTTATTATGAATACTTTTATTCTCACAGCATGTACACAGTGCATGTGGCATAGAGCTCGTATTCCAGAGAAGAACTAATCTTTCTGCGGCAGGGCAGTGATATTTATGGGAGGAAGAGCCAGTGGTTCTATGCCCCCAAAGTTCTTCTAGAACAATATTACATGTGAAAGCTTTGGTTTTCTTGCAGCAACACTATGTATATTAATTTAAACCATTAACTTTCCTGTTTATGTGTTCGAGCTATTTAACAGTGATGTTGCTATTGCTGATTACATCACGTGTCCTATATTCCCCATCACGTGCCCTATACTCTGAATATCCGCTGTCATCGGCTGGCGAGATCACGTGACAGGAGCTATGACTGGCTTACAAAAGCACATTGCAATCTGAATTTCAAGGCCTTGGAAAGTAACAGGCAGGGTTTGGTGAAATAAGCATTGATACTTTCGTAATACGAAAATATGCAGCTTACTTGCTGCTGCACATCAAAGATCTTTCTGAAATTGTTTTTTTTCTGAGTTTTGTTTTCCAAAGTGCCAGGAAATTCTAAGCTGGTGTATAAAACCATAGCCATTCAAAGGATTTACAGTTCCAAAGGAAAGCATAATGTCACTCTTAACACAGAAAAAGTGTATTTTCACCCTGGAGAAAGTGTATTTTTAACCGGTAAATCCGGGATTTTTTTTTTCCTTGTCCGTGTATACACGCTGTTTTAGTAGTAATCTCTGTCGCACATATTACCGTGGCTTCCACTTTTAAGCTCTCAGATTTTCAAATCTCATCCAGTGCAGTCCCGAACAATGAGTCTTTCTTTTTAATCCCATCCTGTAAACCTCCCATGACATGCAGGTCTGGGGGACTTTTCCAAAATCTACATCTTTTTCTGAACCTCTCCAGTCCTTTTGCTTCATCCCTCTTCCTTCCTCTTCAACACTTCTTCCACAAGAAGGAGCAACTGGCTCTCATCTTTTTCTGAACCTCGCCAGTCCTTTTCCTTCACCCCTTTTCCTTCCTCTACAACACTTCTGCCGCAAGAAGGAGCCACTGGCTCTGAAGGCTAGCATAAGTTAAACCTTTTGTGTGTGTGTGTGTGTGTGTGTGTGTGTGTGTGTGTGTGTGTGTGTGTGCGCTGAAGAGTGATAGACTGGTCCACAGTGGTACATTGTCATTTTCTTTATTATCCCAAGGGGGAGCATCATGGTGGTTAGATTACACTCTCCAGAAGGAGGAATGTTTATAGTGACAAGCAAAAACATTAGGTCTAGCAAGATTGAAAATGAATCTGGGTGCAGACTAATATGGACAAGAGTAACCTTGCTTGGTGGACTTACATTAATAATCAGATATTGCTACTGTCCAAAAAGATCCAGACACTTTTGGTTGTAGAGTCATTCGAAGATAGTTTATACTTGAGCACTTGGAAATATGCTGTGCATAGATTAGTTGTAGGTGGTGACCCTAACCTGCCCAATATCAGGTGAGAAACTACACATATATTATCAACTGAAAGGAAAACCAGTCTTGGAAAGTTATGCTGAATACATTGACTGCTGCTTCTAACAACTAACCTGACAATCCACATGTGGAAGAACCAAGACTGTAATGAGTGGGAGAGGGATTAGCGACCCTGATGTTATTACAGGAACTAAGGCCACCAAAGGTAAAAAGTTATCAACAAATCTAGGGTAATATACAGGGTGTAAACGGTATAAGGCGCCAAAATTATACAGGTGGCACATCTCGCAATGCTTGACAAAAAAGTCTAGTAACATGTTTGCGTATTTCCTACAGTTGTCCCAGAAAAAAACAGTTCATCTCAGGATAATGGTTTTGGAAAAGTAGATACTTGGCCGTGCACGTACGTAAGCAATCGGTTCCTGTTGTTGCCCGCTGCGCGTATTGACATCGCGAGCGTAAATCGTAAACACATAGGCAACTGCGGCCTGAGTGGCTGCGTCATTGTAATGCACCGAGCGACGACAGTAGGCGAGTAACCTGTGCAGATGCTATTGCAACTCTGTTAACTGTTAGGATGGAAAGGAGATTTTCTATAGCTGAACTATGCGATATGCATTTAATTTATGACGAGGCAAAAGGTGTTGCGAGGGCAGGTGTACGAATTTATCGAGAATGCTTCCCACAGCGACGACTTCCTGCACGAAAGACATTTGGTGCTGTGCACCAAAGGTTTGTGTCATTGTAATTCTCTACTTGTATGCGATTATTATCCATTTACATTTTAATAAAGTACAATAGTTATCTGCACCTTTGTAAATTTTCGTCCTTATGCGAAACTTATCTTCTGTTCTGATATGCTTTCCGTTTTTGTTACATCATGACAGAATACAACTGATGAGTACGTATTTAATTTCCTTAGATTGAGAGATACTGGCTCTTTACTGCCCCGCGCATAAGGCAGAGGCCCACAACGCGCCGATCGTGCATTGGAAGCTGAGGAAAGAATTCTGGACTGCATCCAGGAGGATCCTTCTTGGAGTACTAGAAGCATCGCCCGCCACGTGGGTATATCGCACACTGTCATTCATCGCACTGTGCAAGAGGAGCGTCTGCGGCCTTACCACATTCGACACATACAAGCATTGGAAGAACAAGATTTCCCTCCACGACGTGAATTCTCAGAGTGGTTTTTGTTACACAGTGCGCAGCATGATTTTGTCAACAAAATACTCGTCACAGATGAAGCGTGTTTCACTCGCGATGGAATAACTAATTTCCATACCATGCACACGTGGAGTGTACACAATCCTTGCCACATAGTGGCAACACATTTTCAGTGACGATTTTCCGTAAATGTGTGGGCGAGTATGCTTGATAGTTACATTATTGGGCCCGATGTTTTACCTGCACATTTGACTGGTAACTATTACTGAACGTTTCTAGAGGAAACATTGTTACCAACGCTGTTAGAAGACATTCCGTTAGGCATACGTCATAACATGTGGTTCCTCCACAATGGTGCTCCACCCCAGATTGGTCACAGAGTACGCAGATTTTTGGATAGTCGATTTCCAGGACGATGGATTGGGCATTCGGCTCCACGTCGATGGCCAGCACGCAGCCCTGATTTAAATCCACTGGATTTTTACTTTTGGGGCCATATGAAGGAACTATGCTGAGCCTGTAAATGATGTGGACGAATTGACGCAGAAGATTTTAGATGCTGCCAATACCATAAAGGCCAAGGTGCATGTGTGTGATCGAGTGCAACGAAACTGGGTTCGCCATAATGAAGCATGTGTAGAAGCAAATGGTGGTCATTTCAAACATTTATTGTAGTATTGGTGTAAGAGGAAACGAAGTAATGGGTTTTCTTTTCGTAACGATGTTGTTGTACCGAAGGAAAATAATGTGAATTTAGTATCCGTTATGGCATTGCCATAAAAAGGTGAAACAGTTGATCGTAATTAATGCACAACTATCTACTTGGTGATTGATTGAATGTGTATTAATGGAAATACATTGTGTTTGATATTAGCTTGTCATTACTACTACGACCTTCGTTATTGACTTGTTGAGAAACAGACTGGTTGTATTCAATTCATGTAAAGCGAATTACACATTCTTGACAACCCAAAAACCGTTTACATTCCTTTTTTCTTCGGTACCACCTGATTATCACATCACGTCGTTGTACACGTCTAATGATTTCAATCCTCTGGTCGGCTCGTTGCCTTTCTCTGGTCACCCTGTCATTGTAGGCAATAAGCGCGGTACGCCGTGTACTGTCGGTTGATTACATAAACAGAAATGCGTATACTATCTATCCTATGAACATTAGGTTTTAATAATACAAAAATAAAGTACATGATACAAGAAAATCTCATTAGAGTTTTTTGTCAAGCACACCGAGATGTACCATCTGTATAATTTTGGCGCCTTATACCGTTTACTCCCTGTATTTCTGTGGTTGAACTGATAGACATTTACTGACAATGTACTTAAAGGATAAACTGATAATGTGCATCTAAAATCTGACAAACTCGAAATGCTTGCAGTCTAAACCAATGAACATTTCATCCATAAAGGATGGGAAAATTCTTAACTTTGTCTGTCACTAATTTATTGTTCCACTGTGTGTTTTGATGATTCACACCATTATCTCCAAGTGGAGATTTGTGTCATTCTCTTGTAATTCCCAATATTTTTCGTTTTATTTATATTGTCAACAGCTGCAGCCCTCACGATCCCATCCTTTATGAATGAAATATTGATTGTACGCTAGGTGAAGCAGTAAAAGAGATTCGAAATTAAGAGAGTGACACAATTCTCTGCCTGAAGATGATGGTATGAAACATTGAAATGCGCAGCAGAAATATAAATATATGACTGATGCAGTAAACTTTTTATTTATAGAGCTAAGCCAAATTATTGATGCACACCAGTGACAATGATTTGTAGTAGGATTTTGGAATCTATACTCTATGTTCCAATATTATATAACACATTGAAGAAAACATCCTGTTAAAGTGTAGCACAGATTCAGAAAGTATCATTCGTGTAAAATACAACTGGCTTTTTATGCAAACAAAGTGATGAATGCTATCTATAGGTGATCTCAAGCAGATTCCATATTTCTGTAGTTCAGAAGGCTAAACTGCGCACCTTCTGTAGAGTCTCTTGTGCATCTGTCTGGCTTTGAAACTGAAGACCGCAGATAAATGGCAGAATTATTAATCTACATTTAAAAATGTATTTACACAGGAGACTACTACAATACCCATGTTTAATTGCTGCTCAGACTTACAAATGAGCACAAATTACCACCTCCAGTATTGAAACACAGTTAAAACTGCTTGAAACAAACAAGGCACCAGACCTTTACAGAATTCCAGTTAGATTTTACATTGATTACACTGTGGAATTAACTCTTTTACTAGCCCATAAAATTATCAAGAGTCACTTGCACAGCAAATATTCCCACGTGACTGGAAAACTGTGAAGGTCACTTCTCTTTGCGAAAAGGGTAAAATATCAGTTACACAGATTTAAACACCACATAGCTGATGTTCATCTACTATAGGATCCTAGAGCACATTTCAATCTCAAATATTATGATGTTCCTCGAGGACAACATACTTTTCACAAAAAGTCAGTGCTGATTCAGGGAAACTCACTTGTGCGAAGTTAGCTTTATTCATACATGATAACTTTTCAAGAAATGATCGTACAGAGTATCTTCACAAACATATGAGAGTTTCAGTGAATACAGGAATAGGAGAACCCAGTACGTTAAACTGGATGGAGAGTATTCAACAGAAACTAATGTAACATTGGTTGTGCTTCATGGAATGTTGTAGGTCCCTTAATGTTCTCAGTATAGACAAATGATTGCTAAATAGTATCAGCAACACTGCAAACGATACTGTTGTATGCAGGAAAAGAACCTTTTGTTGGACAATTGTTAGGTAATGCAGAAAAACTTGGCCAAAATTTCCACATGGTATAAGCAGTAGCAGCTGTCTTCAAATGTAGATAAATGCTTGGTAACACCTATAATAAGGAGAAAGAGTCTCGTAGTGCCTAATTATAATGTTACTGTGAACATCTTGTACGCATCATATTGCATGTATGAAAGGGTAATGCAGAGAACTGATATGAAATGGAACACTCATACACAGTCATTGTTGTGGAAGGTAAATGCAAAAGTTAGATTTGTTGCAAGTGCTCTGGGAAGGTGCAGTGCACCTGTAAAGGAAATTGCACACAGGATGCTAGTGCGACCAATTCTGGAGTATTGTTCCAGTGTTTGGAGTTCTTACCAAGCGAGCGTGACGGTAGACACTGATCGATCTCAGAGACATCCTGCAAGGATTGTAACAGTTCAGTACAGCCCATACACATGTGTTATAGAAATACTAAGGCAACTTGGTTAGAAATCTTTTGAAAAAAGACCGTGTAGTTCTTGTAGATCCCAGTTGGGTAAATTTATAGAACCTGTATTTGAAGAAGACTATGATTATGTGTGAATGTAGTAACACAGAAAATCAGTCACACAGGTACAATCTCTGCCACACAATGTACAGTAACTTGTGGAGTGCATATGTGGTGTGGGAGAATGGAGCCATGCTGTGGAGTCTTAACAAATGCCACACCAATACTCAAGTCACACCTTGCTTTGCACTTTGTCCTCAGTATGCCGAACATAAGATCCCGTGTCTTACTTAGATGAAATCCAATGTCATTGTCAGTCAGGCTCTGCTGAAGTTGGATTGTTACCACATATTTAAACACAGTGTTGCAGAAAGAAGAGGATTGTCAGAGTTTTCTATGAAAGTCCATAGCATGACCAGTCCTTGAAGTGCTCTGTGACAGCTGAATTGGTAG
This sequence comes from Schistocerca serialis cubense, assembly GCF_023864345.2. Taxonomy (NCBI): domain Eukaryota; kingdom Metazoa; phylum Arthropoda; class Insecta; order Orthoptera; family Acrididae; genus Schistocerca; species Schistocerca serialis. Next base: position 57,955,930 of record NC_064647.1, on the reverse strand, counting down.
GACTGTGGAGTTCTGTGTAATATTTATTTGCAGCCTCACCAGTGTACAGTAACCCACATTGGCAGCGGATTGGGTGCATTTGTGACATGTTGAAGCCCAGATTATCTTTGATAGATCTTAAAAAAGCTGAAGTTCTGGGAACTGTGGTTGCTGTTTGCATGTACATGAGCCTCAGTTTGTGGCGTGTAGTATAAGTAATGCCTTGTATATTACGAACTGATTAATGTTGTTTCTTTATGATGTTGTACTTTTAAACCATTTTTTTTATTAAATGAAATCAGCGAGTATAGTTGCATATCATCTTTAAAATACTACAAGGAATACTGACTTATGATGTGTTTGTTCTCATATTAGTGGTGAAGCAGTCCACCAAATCTTATGCAAATGATCATAAATCGGCTCATGCAATGGCCCTATATATAATTATTACATCACAATTTACAAAAAATAATTTTTTTTGGAAGTTCGTGTTACAATAGTAAAATATAGGTAATTACTAATTTGAAAATCATTAAAAGCTGAAATGTAGTTTAGTCACTCGTATCATAGTGGTTAAGTGATCCACTAAATAATTAATAGAAAAGAAATGTAAAAAGTTCATACAGATTGATTTTATGGAGATCTGTCAACATCATAGTATCATCATCAAGATCAAGTTAATCAAGGTTTGGATGGTGATGGTGGTTGTTGATAATGATGTGTACATGAATACTCATAATTAAAGAAAGTAGTCACCATGCAACCTGTGATGTTCATGTATTTTTTGTAGAGTCAATAATAGCATTGATACAACATTCAAATTGAAACTTCCTTGCAGATTAACACTGTGTGTCGGACCGAGACTCAAACTTGGACCTTTGCCTTTCGCAGGCAGGTGCTCTATCAACTGAGCTACCCAAGCATGACTCATGACCTATCGCTTCTGTGAAGTTGGGAAGGTAGGAGACGAGGCACTGGCAGAATTGAAGTTGTGGCAACAGTGCGTGAGTCATGCTTGGGTTGCTCAGTTGGTAGAGCACTTGCCCGCAAAAGGCAAAGGTCCAAGTTTGAGTCTTGTTCTGACACTCTGCTGTACAGTGAAAATCTCATTCTGGAAACATTCATATTATTTAAAAATGGTTGTGTACCTCTTATGCGATTTCACATCACCTGTTGCCAATGCAGCACCGGATGGTACCAGCAAAACGGAAGACAAATTGATCCACTGATAGTAATAAGTTATATTTTCACTTACTATCATGCATAGTGTCATCATATTAAAGGTATGCCAAGATTTCATATTAGTTCCCTCCTGGGTTGTGATGTCTCCTGCCGTGGAGCAGGAGACCACTGATCTCCCAAAACCAGCTGCTCTTCACCAACATCTGTGAACGCCAGATGACCTCAGATGACTGTATATTTCCATCTCGAAGTGGTCCATGAATCTACCCTTCTCAGCCTTTTGCAATAACTTGACACCCAACCTCAAAGATGGAAGGGTGCATCCACTCTCAACCATGTGCTCACCAAAGTTGGATCTCTCAATTACATCCTGTCTATCCAAAGCTATGTGCTTACCAAACCTGACTTCAAATCTTTTACGTGTCTGTCCCATGTAACATACGTCACAGTCTAGACATTCCATTCTGTACACACCTGATACATGCCGCACATTACTTTTATTGACCCCTTTAGACGAAATATGGCCAAGATTGTTTGTAGTTGAGAAAGAAGCCTTTATGTTTTGTTTTTTAAAAACCAATCCTATTTTTGTGATAAATGTGCCTTATTATGCCAAAAAAATGTATTTGCATATGTATCTTTCATTTTATTGTTACTTTCAGGCTCTTTTACACTTTGGTATTTTCCTACAGTCTTTTTGTAAATTTTATCTGTGTAATGTGGGCGGGATGGGGGATAGTTGTTTGCCTTGGCAGTGTGTTGAATGGTGCCTAATTCTTGTTCTTGTTCAGGTGGAGAGAGTGGGAGCTTAAGAAGATGGTTAATAGAAAAATAAAAAAGGCGTTCTTATGCTGAATTGGATGACTTGACTGGAATAGTAGTCAATAATAATATCAATAAAATATTTATTTTTTTTTTTGAAAAATCCCAAATCTTTGTTTCCCATTGTCATCCTTAGATTATCATACTTACCGTATTTACTCGAATCTGAGCCGCACCTGAAAAATGAGACTCGAAATAAAGGAAAAAAAAAAATTCCCGAATCTAAGTCGCACCCGAAATTTGAGACTCGAAATTCAAGGGGAGAGAAAAGTTTTAGGCCGCACCTCCAAATCTAAACAAAGTTGGTCTATTGTAATATGAGACACAATTTAGGTAGAATAAATAACGATACAGCTACAGTAGTTTAGTTCGAGTCGTAAGCTTAGCAGTTAAGCTTTACCAGGTAGCCATTGCTATGCGTCAGGCGTGCTTCGTCTGGTTTGAATGGGTTGCTTATTTTTCTTTGATCTGATAAGTGCCGTTCTCTTTGTTATAGGTGTTTACGTCACTCTAGGCTGAAAATGCATTATTGTACTGTGTCATGTATTGTTTGTCGCATTCTGATAGTGTTTACGACCTGTCGCCGCTCGCGGCATGGCTTGCTTACGTGCGCGCTACCGCCGCTTACAATAAAAAAAGAAAGGAATTGTCTCATTAGCGAAACAATGGCAAGAGACTGCTATTTGTTGTTAATTATACTGCTGCTTTCTTTGATAATGATCAACAAGAACCAAATAATAAACTGCGTATGATAGATGGTCTGAACGACAGTTTAGCTAAAATTTTTCTCCGTTTGAAAATCTTTGCAGACGCCTCTTTTGTACATTACATTCTGCACAGAAATTAGTCATCTTAGATTTAAAAATCTAGTCAATTGCCGTGCTTCATTTCTGATTGTATCACTATTAGGCATCAGAATAATACAAATATAAACATGACATGATATGTATATTCTTCCGCATTTGCTGCTGTCTCACACTAGTTTCGTAGGTTATTAGGTAGACAGGATTTAAATGAGATAGCAGCAAACACGAAAGAATACATGGCAAAATGTTTATATCCGTATTAGTATGTTGAAGAAAATACTGCATGTGATTCGCAATTCATAAGAGTTCCTATTAGCAACCATCTCTTCTCACAGGTAGGAAAAAATTCAGAACGTAGAGTTGGCCATATTGACAAACATCCCAAATAGTCTTGCCAGTCGGATTTTCGTAGTACATTGAAATGCTGCTACATTCGAAGATGAGGAACACGGAATTTGTATTTACTTCGTTGGATAATGTATGAAAATGCAGTGGTCGAAACTCGGGGCGGAGAAAAAGCTCGTCTTACACCTTTTTTTTAAAAAAATGTATTTACTGACGCAGAGGTTTTGGCGCCAGTATTTATCTTTGTGCCTGCGAAGTACGCCTGTGTAGCGCTACATATATTCGACGGCAGAAGTTAGTTCTGGCGGCACCTACCAACATTTTTCAGAACTTCCATTTACTTTGCACTCGATTCTAAGCCGCAGGCGGTTTTTTGGATTACAAAAACCGGAAAAAAAGTGCGGCTTAGATTCGAGTAAATACGGTATACAGATATTTTTACTGACTACCATTCCATTAACTATGAGTTGTATAGGTTGCATTTTGAACTGGTAGCCGTACTAACCCCTTTAATGTTAGATATGTTATTTGGTGTTGTAAAGGACATTGCCAGCATAACAGCTATTGAACAAGGTTCAGACATATAAGGTTAAGACATATAAGAAAATTCTAGATCCGCTAGGTCAGTCCTATTGCACAGGGTGGTTAGACGAGTAGCTAAAGTGCAGCTGCTCAAGGAGATTCAGTGTGGCGTGTAATTATTGTATGACAGTGAAACTTGGTAGATATGTTAAAGTGTTAATATGGAATCAAGTTACGCTGGAAAAAAGTTAGTTCCAAGTTTAGCCACCAGGTGCAAATCTGGCACTTTACACTTTTTTATGATGGTTTGACATCCACACTTTCATTTGACAAGCCATGATGTATGGCTATGGAGAAGAGTGACTGTGAACTCCAAGTGAAACTGTTTTGTGTGAGTGGCAGCAATTACAGTTCTGAAAGGTCTGAGGAGAGTCCTGATGTCATTAAATAGTTTAACGGTGATGATAATGAAGTTCTAAAACGTGGGTGATCTTGGTGTGGCACCTGGAAGAGGAAGGCATCCTACCTCGGAGGAAGTTAATGACGAGGTTGCTGTTGCTGTAGCTGACTATGCAGCATGTGCCCCGGGTAGTGCTAGAGCTTGTGCAGTGTCATGAGAATTGTCTAACCCATGGTCAACGGTACGGAAAGTGTTGCAGTCTATTTTACATTGGTACTGGTACAAGATCCAGACAGTGCAGCAACTGAAATCTCATGATCTGCAGCAATGTTCTGAATTTGATCTTCAGTTTCTGACATGGACTGAAGATGATGACGTGTGTCTGGGCAAAGTTCTGTGGAGTGATAAAGCACATTTTACACTATAGGGTGCATTGAATACACAGAACTGCAGAATTTAGGATACTGTTAAAGCATGTATTGTGCACAAAGAGCCATTGCACACGCTGTATGTGATTGTGTGGTGTGGAGTCACAAGCACCTATTCTTGGTCCATTCTTCTTTGAAGAGAATACGCCCAGAGTGCCTATCCGTTGTACTGTGGCATCTGCACGTTATCGAGACCTCCGTGTACAGCATGTGATTCTTGCTTTGGAAGAGTACAACTGTGTGGAAACCAATGTTTTCACGAAAGATTGGGCAACACCTCATGTTGCTCACCTTATGA
>NC_064647.1:55051148-55053648 GCF_023864345.2 Schistocerca serialis cubense | reverse complement strand
TTCTGTCAGTGTGATCATGTGATGTGTCTGACCCCAGGAATGTGTCAATAAAGTTTCCCCTTCCTGGGACAATGAATTCACGGTGTTCTTATTTCAATTTCCAGGAGTGTACATTCAGCAGTAAAAAGTTTATAAAGTACCTTTTTTTATATAAATGGCAAGATTTTGGGCTTCTAAAATTGTTTGGAGCAAATTCCCAGGCAAATGGCGATTTATAAATGCCCTGGCCACTGGACATTTGTCGGCCCCACATTTCTACCGCCGAGAGACCTTAGACCTTAGTATTTGACATAAATGTCGACTCAATACCTGTACCCGTTGCTGGGGAAAAGGTGACTTAACTTTACCACCTCGCTGGAAAAGCAGCGCCTCGTTTTCGAAGAGCAACAGCTGCGAATGAGGAAGGAAAGACAGTGGAGCAGGGGGTAGAACGCATGCTCTGTATGGGCGAGAACCGCACCCGCAGCCACCCAAGCCTAGGAAGTTCCCTTAGGACAGCGACGGCACTCGGAACTACTGATGAAGAAGCTGGGTTGCAACTGCGTAGGATCACGACCTGCCTTCTGCCTTCGATAGAGTTTCAGAAACTTTACCTCCTGGCCATGACGAGAAGTGGAAGTATTTGAATAGACTGAGATCTGGAATCGGCAGGTCAAAGATTAATTTGGCACTTTGGGGCGACACTGATCGAGATGATATTCAGTGTGTCTGTGCAGAAGACCAGAGTGTTCATCATCTGCTTCCATGCCGGCCGCGTCCAGCCTCTTGTTCAGAACATCAACTTCTGCAAGGAGCAGAAACTGCGTTGTAAGTGGACAAGCTCTGGGCAAAGCACGATGGTATTTCGGAAAGTAAAGATACACCGTACGCAGAGGAACAGAAGAGCTTTGGCGAGCAAGTTGGCAACACTGGTGTTAACCTTGAACAGTTAGCTTTCTCCTCGCGGTCGTTCGGCAGTTGAACGTTGCTTCTGGTTGGGGTGGGCCGTGTTTAAAATGGCTGCGCCGATTCAGAATCCCGCCAAATGCAAAGTGCGCTCCGTCATATGTTTTCTTCATGCAAAAGGTCAGCGACCAGCTGATATTCACAAAGAAATTGTTTCTGTTCATGGGAACATTATGAATCGACAGAATGTATCGAAATGGTGTCGTCATTTCTCTGAAGGTAGGACCGATGTTCATGACGAACAAAGAGCAGGTCGGCCATCTGTGATCGCTGATGCCCTCCTTCGGAGAACGGAGGAAACAATTCGTGCGAATAGACGTCTCACATTGAAAGAATTGCATCAGATCATACGGGACGTGTCAGTGACAACTCTTTATGACGTTGTGACTGTCGAGTTAGGGTACAGGAAATTGTGTGCGCGCTGGGTTCCAAAACTGTTAACCGAAGAACACAAAAAGAAAAGGATGGGCTTTGCACTCGACTTCCTCACACGCTATGCTGAAGCAGGGGATGAGTTCCCTTGATCTCATTGTGGCAGGTGACGAGACGTGGTTTTATGACCATACACCTGAATCCAAGCAACAATCAATGCAATGGCGCCATTCGAATTCACCAAAAGCCAAGAAATGCAAAACGTCGATTTCAGCGAAGAAAATTGTGGCTTCTGTTTTTTGGGACAGAGAAGGCATTCTTCTGTTGGAATTTATGCCTCCTGGAGCGACAATTAATACTGCTGCATATTGCCGGACTTTGAAACGTATTCGAAGGGCAATTCAAAACAAACGCAGGAGAATGCTGACAAGTGGAGTCCGCTTGCTTCGTGACGACGCTCGGCCTCACACAGCGCTCGTAACCAAAGCACTACGCAAGCAATTCAAATGGGACGTATTGGACCATCCGCCATACAGCCCGGACCTTGCGCCCACCGACTTCCATGTCTTCCGTTACCTGAAGTCACGTCTTGGTGGAAAAGCATTGCACGACGATGAAGAGATCAAAGATGAAGTTGAAATGTGGTTCTGACAACAGGCAGCAACCTTCTATGACTGTGGGATACAAAAGCTTGTGCACCGACGTAACGAATGTTTGGATAACGGGGGTGATTATGTCGAAAAAAAAAAAAAAACAAATAATCCCGTTAATAAGATGTAACTGACGTTTTCTAGATAAATGTTCTATTCAAGGACTGCGAGCCATTGTATGTTTACTCTTAGAAATGCCCTCGTAATATAGTGATAACTGTACGCAGCATGTCTGTCGTAAACCGCCATTTCGAAACGGTGCGCGAAGTCCTAAACGATCGGGAAAATTGCGGTAAAGGGTGTTGCCGCTTCACGATAACGCCACGTCTCTACATTACAAATGTCGTAAGGCTGTCCCCCGTCGGAGATTCGAGTCCTCCCTCAGGCATGGGTGTGTGTTGTCCCTAGCGTAAGTTAGAATAAGTAGTGCGTGACCTCAGCAGTTTGGTCCCATAAGACCTTACCACAAATTTCCAAATGTCGTAAGACCGCGGCTGCGCTAACCCAAGCGGGGCGCACCCTAGCGCCCTCCC